>NW_008604629.1:0-5811 GCF_000691845.1 Merops nubicus | reverse complement strand
TTCCCTAAGCAGAATTACTTTCTGTAAAGTACCAAGATGCCACGTGGAGCAGAAGGGGACAGTTGGACTTGAAGCCCCATGAAGAAAAGCTTCTAGTCAGCAGCAGTGGCACAGATGATAAATTTTGAAGCAAGACAGAAAAAAAGAGCTATTTTGCTTAGAATGTGATGTTTATAATCTTCTCCAGAGTGCTTTTGCTAAGAGGTGAGAGCCTTTCCTGGCAACTTTTATGCTTATTATGATTTTTTTTATATATATGATTGTTGGACTCCATAAATCCACATATAAGACTTATCTAGAACATACAAGAGAAGGAAAAACTCTGGGAAACTTTGCATTTTAGCTGTGTTGTCTTCCACTGAATAAAATCTGATTTATTCCACTTCATAAAACTAAGCCTGACACACGTTATGTGTCCTCTCTCTAATACTGGGAGAATAAAGCTGGATTTGGTATTTACCTTTTCAAATCAAGCAGCTTTTCGTTTCACTTCAGAGTATAAAATTGTTTTTTTAAAAAAAAAAATGTATTTCTTTCTTCTACTCAGCCATACCTCCTAAATCTTTGTCTATGTGCTTTTTTTGGTCACTTCCCTCTCTTTCTTCTAGGTGACTCATGTAGCTGTGAGCTTAACTGGCATCACTTAAGGTAGTCTGGGAAGTTTCAGACTGCTGAATGGGAATGTGTTACTACTGTAGCTGACTGAGATCTAAATAAATTCCACATTTGGCCCAAGGAGGGAAGACACTCAAGCCTTCAACCTGCTCTTGGAGAGGAAGAAAAACAGCGTTTTAGATTGGAGTCAACTAAAACAGATTCCCTTCCCTGTGACTCCTCACTGCACCTCCAACAAAACTGACAGAACAGTTATTTTTGCTTAATTAGCTACCAGATAACTCAAGCCTGCTTCTCCACGGAACAGTCTATTCATTAAGAAGATGTATAAGAGAAATAGAACGATGTGGCGTGCCAATATTAAACTAGAAAAGCATGGCTGTGAATTAAAATCAGCAATATGGCTTTATGGTTTTTTTCATTAGTGTTTTCCATCAGGGCAGCACCTGCCTTTGACAGGGACTCATAATGTAAAGAAAACAAAAGAAAAACACTCATTAATAGCCTTCCTCAAATGAAAACATTGCTACAGAGATATATGGGAAGCATCTTCAGGATTTCACAGACATCATCCCTCCAAACACACACTCTTACAACCTGGGAGGTGATCCTGTGAGTCTGGCAAAGAAAGCACAGAAAATGAACGACCAGCATCCACCTCTGAGGCATTTCCACTGCATTTTAATCAAAGCAGTGACATTAACCTTTCCAGCACTGCAGATCATTTTCATGGCTGCGTGATTACCAGCGACAAGGAAGCCACAAAAGTATAGAATGAGCATCATGAATTTTAAACACTAAACAGCCACCCTGCTAGTTAAGACCTAAAGGGTGTGCTTTCAATACAAACACACTGTTTCCAGCAACAGATATTCTTAATACTAAACCCAAAGATGTTTAATCCATCTAGAATGTCCTCACCTTTGCATCTGTTCCTTTTATTACAAGAAAAAACACTTACACACAGAAAACCAAACACCATTTATCAAAGTTCCCCCAGAGTTCAAGCCAATCTCCACCTGTATTCATGATTTTTAACCTCCAACATAGAAGCAAATTACAATCACCAAGGAATAACCTGATCTGCATAATTTACACAGGCACCACAATTTGCTGGTGGAAATTATACCCCAGACCTTGCTCGTCCTCATTTGCATTCAAGTAACCAGCCAAGTTTTGGAAACATGCTTCTATATATTTCAGAGTTCCTGAACACCCAGAGAGCTTGTTGCAGGAAAAACTGTAATGGGCAAGGGGACAAAAAAATCTGACCTAACACCTTGCAGAACAGTTTACATGGCTTGAATTCCTCTCTTGCATAATAGCTAAACAAGTTAGCAGGAATGTTATTTTTCATTATGCTGCACTACTCACTGTGCTCTTTCTCCCAGCCACACGTTCAGAACTCCATCCAACACGGAGTGACTGCCTGGGCCAGTGCCAGGGGAGGAGGACACGGTCTGGAGGAGCTGGGGGGCACAAGTCACACCTCCTCAGCTCCAGCCCTCCCTGCAAGTTTAAGCCCATCACTTCTCCCTTCCCACTGTCTCCATAATACACTGTGAAATATTTTCTATTCTCGTGCTCATTGTTGTATTGATAAACCACTTAAATCCTCATCACTTTCACTAAGTCACTTCTTTTTCATACTCCAGGCAGCATCCACTTTGCTCTGTGTACAGGTACCTGCCCTGCCTAAGAGTCCACAGGACCTGCTGAAACTGTGTGAGGACAGATAAGGATATAATTAGTCCAAAATATTTAAACTTGGCTCCTGTTAGGGATTATAAAAATTTGCATTGTCTCCAGTATGGAGTTTAAACTGGTCTGTGAAGCTGTGGAAGTCTTGATGAATCCACTCACCCAGCCAGTGCTCCTTAAATCCTTTATTCAACACTTCTGACGTTAGCAATTCTTTATGTGCACTTCATCTCCAACAATTAGGCAAGAAATGTTAGATTAGGGACACCACTAAGGAAAAGCTATTAAAGAGGCCTTTGTTTCAAGAGAGAGAAGGTAAAAGCATTCCCTAATGCAATAAAAAGCGACTATTTACATACTATGCCCTAATTAAGATTTTTTTTTTCCCCCTGTAATTCTACTGGCTGTCCTGGAAGAGTCATAAACATTTAGTAAAATAATCTCAATTTATACTGCTTTGTCCTATGCCTTCAAGTACCATACATGGCTGTACTCCAGATCAAGTAGTTGTCCTCAAATGCCTTCCAACGAGCCCTGCCAGATTCTGTGGTTCAGAAGTAATTTAAAGGCAGAAAGCTGTAGCAAATGAGACCTAATGGAAAACAGAGAATGCTTTAGTTCACCCTAACTGTTTGCAGAAGAGAAATGGAAAACCACGAAGGAAGAGAGGAAAGAGAAAAGGAAGTGCCAGAATGTTGCATTTCTCTCTGCAGATGAAGCTGATTTCCCCACATCAGGGCAGAGGGGGTGCAAGAGCCTTTTAAGGACTTGAGAAATTCAGTGTAAAGAACACTGAAAGAGAAAAATACTGTCCTTGTGGAACCATAACTTTGTTTTGAAACAGCTAAGATCCACTTTTCTTCCCCCCTTCCCCCCTTCCTTAACTTCTTCACTTTCAATCACCTGCCTTGAATAAACCAATTCCACCTGGTTAGAGCAGAGACCATCAACCACTGGCTGTTAAATGCAGCCAACTGTTCAGAACTCCAGCAGATGGTTCTCTTCTGCTGGCCAACAGAAACTTTATGGTCCTTTTCCTAATTTCTCTCAAGAGATAGAGGAATTCTTTATTTAGAAAGCAATCACTCCTGTAATACAGTGTCTCCCCTAGGCAGTCTATTTTCAGTCAGCCACACTTCTTCCCCCTCCCTTCCAAGTACAGTGAAAGCATCAAATAGAAACAGGCTGACAGGAGACCTGATCTAAAGCCATCAGATGTCACAAGAAGTCTTTCCATCTGGTTATTTACCGTGGGCCTTTCTGCTTAAGCCTAATTAATACCATGGCCAAAAAAATGTCATTTTTCCTCACTGCAGAGGGTCTTAAAAGAGGGTCATTAAAATAGGTTTAAAAAATTGAAAAACAGGGAAAAATCTAAGAAACCTGAAGGGGGTTCAGAAAGCTACACATCTAATAATTCATGACCAACAAAGTACTAGATTTTCCCTGGATTCTTGAAGGTTTTTCCTACATCCTTGTCCAACAGCACACAAAATAAGAAATCCTTGTGGTGAAGGGGTCTCTCCTCACAACTCTTGGCCCAAAAAGAGGTGGGGTAAGTTCATTTTGAGTCCATGCTAAGAAAAACACTATTCCTAGTCCCAGCCTACTCCGTGGACTGGCCATCAAGATAGTTTTGCCAAGAAACTATCCTACAACAGCATCCAGAGAGGTTCTTTGAGCTGTGCTGAAGTCCTGCCACAGGCATAGCTGTGTTCCATCCCTTGTCCTCCCATCCCAGGAGGGACAGAGACTTTGCCCCTTTCCTCCTTCAAACTTCCAATGACAACCATTAAGAACTCTGATTATTTTTTTTCCCAGAAGGCTTAAACACATATTTCTTCCCCAAATCATTCCTTTCTTGGGATGAATGCAAGGGTAACTGTTTTCAAACTGAAAAGACTTTCAAAGTAGAGAGGAAAACAGTTGTGTGGCTATTAAAAACACAGTTGAACTACCACATATGCTACGAGCACAGGCACACACACACGTTTGAGTAACAACTTGGAAAACAATTTTAATGTTGCTGAGCTATTTCTGCTTGCCAATTTCCAAGATGCTTCTTTACAACTTCTTCTTCTGAGGCAGTTTTTGAGGATGGCTGGGAAGGAGGGTTTAGGCAAAGTTCTGATGTAATGCCTCCTATCTGGGAGAATGGGCTGGTTTTAATAGAAACCAGGTTTACATATTGCCATTTAAATTAGAGACAAACTCTTCAAACTATGACTATGCTCAAATAAAGCAGGTGCACCAAAGTGTAATCTTTCCAGTGATTTATTTTGCTGTTGAATTTTTGGTAGTTTACTAAACTTTCTGTGAAGCTTTTAGGTAACTAAGTAGCAGTTATTTTTATCTGCTCAACCACAGAAAACCCAAAGCAATTTCTCTGAAGAGTAATCAAATGCTTACAGAATAATTTTCTACAGTATGACCAAGACACTGGATCTTGGGGCTATTGATTTAGGAGATACTAGCAGGCAAGACCTCCTCCTGGTAGGCTGATGAATGCCTACAAGCTAAAAATTTTAGGACACAAACTTAATTTTCAAAGTTGGTACTGGATATTTCAGCAATTCTCAACACTGAACCCAGAGCAGAATTGAATTCCACTGCTCCTCCACATCCAGCAAGGGTTCTGCCCAGAAGCAAGGTAAGCCCTACTTGCAAGATGCTTCATCTTCCAGAAGATAATGACCACAGCTCTACAGTTCATTAGCATAGATCTAAGAGAAGTCAAGAGATATAAAAAGTTGGTTTTACTAAAGGAAGGAAAGAAGAGTTCAGGTTGCCAAGCTCCTTCTCAACCTTTATTGTGAGCCTGGTTCCCAGACCTGCTGGAGGTGATGGAGAAAAGACCAAGCTCCATGAGTCTCTCTTGAAATTGGGGCTCTTCTGTCCAAGCTTCTCCCTGAATGATTAAGAGCACATGAAACTAAAACACCTAAGAACATCTCTCCAACCTCCCTAGGAATTACACAATCGTGTGTTTCCAAAAGGAAGCACCAAAGAAGCTTTTTATTTCACTAGAATTCTTTCTGCTGTTCCCATATGAAAACAATTGGTCCTTCTAAATGATGTGACAGAGCTCATGATGTAAGCAGACCACAGGAAATCCAGTGTGGACAGCTAACACAATTACTCTGGAGACACTCTCACCAAGACCCAACTCCACTGTGAAAACATTTTATTTCTGTGTTCAAATGTGATGCAGGCAAGTCCCTCACGATGCCACAGCGAAGGGTTCTGAGAAAAGTGCTTCATCCTTGTAAAAAAACTCTGCAGAAATGCTGTCGTTTTGTTCTGTTGAAAATCAAATCGAGTAGAATAAAAGAAAATAAAGTAAAATAAAATAAAAAAATAAAATAAAGAAAAATAAAGGTAAAAAGTAATGTAAAATTAAAGTAAAATTAAAGTACTGTAAGATTAAAGCACAGTAAGATTAAAATACAGTAAGATTAAACTAAAGTAAGATTAAAATAAAATAAAATAAAATAA
>NW_008604628.1:0-375 GCF_000691845.1 Merops nubicus | reverse complement strand
CTCCCCCCAGGGCCGGCTGATCCCCGGGGCCTACAAGTTCGACGGGCTGATCACCACCTTCGAGATGATCCTCTCGGAGTGCCCCGAGCTGCGGGAGATCGAGTGGCGCTGCGTGGTCATCGACGAGGCCCACCGCCTGAAGAACCGCCACTGCAAGCTGCTGGACAGCCTCAAGCACATGGACCTGGTGAGAGGTGGGGCGGGGCCTGCAGAAGACAACCCGCCCCCCCTCCACCCCTCTCCTCCCTCAACCGCCGCCCCCGGCGCCCGGTCCGGAGGTTTCGACCCCAAAGGGGGTCAAGGAAAGGGGGTGGGAGGTGGTTGGTGGGGTCTGGAGAGGGTTGGAGATGGTCGTGGAGGGGGGGGTGAGGACTT
>NW_008604627.1:2536-10070 GCF_000691845.1 Merops nubicus | reverse complement strand
CTAAAGGATTCTATGATTCTATAAGGCTGGTGTGTTCTAGCAGCCAGGGTAGATGGCAGGGAGGTAATTCTTCCCCTGTGTTCAGCACTTCTGAATCTACACCTGGAGCATTGTGCTAAGTTCTGGGCTGCTCAGTGCGAGACTGACATATTGGAGCAAGACAAGTGGTGGGTCACCAAGAGATTCAGGGGGCTGGAGCAGGTTACACAGGAGGGGAGGCTGAGGCAGCCAGGTGTCCACAGTCTCAGGAAGAGAAGTGTAAGAAGTGACCTTAGCATTGTCTAGTGCACTGTAATGTAGTGAGGGACATGGATTATGGTTGGGAAAGTGGGAAATGGCTGTAAGGGTAGATGGTTTCCTTCACTATAAGGGTGATGAAACACCAGGATAGGCTGTCCGGAGAGGCTGAATAACGCCATGCTTGGTGTTATTCAACACTTAGCCAGGCAACTGCTTGAACAAGCACTGGGTACAGAGTAGAAGTGACAACCGAGAGTACTTTCCAACCTGTGTTATCCTTTAGTCTAGGATAAGTGAAAAAAAAAAAGGCAGAGATGATCACAAACACCTATGAAATTGCTCTTTGCTGATGGAAATGTGAGCATTTATTGACCTCACCATTCATGCCTTATTTTTCATGTTGAATTTTAAAAGTCAAACAGTACATCTTTGAGGGGGAGAAATGTTGCTTGACATTTTTGGGTTCGATATTCTGCAGTACAGAATATCTCTAATTGGGTTTTTATTTCAAATTTGAGATTCTTCTTTGTCTGGTACTGTGGGAGAACAAATACTCTTGTATTTTGAAATGCCTCTGGGCTAATTTGTTATTTTCTGTCTGCAAAATTTGGACAAACTGTAAAGGTGAAAGCCATTTATGTTCCTTTATATCTTTGATGTGGGACTGACATGTAGAATGTAACCTCTCTCCTCCTCAAATGAGTTCATAAAATGCAATTATGGCACAGAGAAGTATATATTTTCTAAAGCATCTTGGGGAAATCCTGTTTGTATATGTCAAAATGAATTTTGGAACTTTAACCAATATCTGCAACTTAATGAGTAGTTGCTAGAAATTGGATTTTGGTTTGCAGTGACAAATTACAAAGGTGAGGAGAAGCGCAGTACTTTGAAGCATCAATCTGAGGTTTCCTATAATATAGATATCCAGAGAATTAAACTTTTTTTGAATTACTTAATGATTTTCTAAGCAGTGTGGAAGAAAAACCAAAGAAAAACACACTTGAAGAGACTGATTTTCTTTTTCTTTTTAAAACTTGACTTTTTTTCCTTTGAGGTTGAAAAGTCCTTTCTTTATTTCAAGAGAAGAGCTATTGCTATTCAAAATGGATACCTTGAGACTAAATGAACACTTGAGGAAAGACTGCTTTTCAGTATGTTTTCATGTAGTCTACCTCCTGAAAGTTTTTTCCTTGCTTTTCATTGGTGGTGTGAAATACCCCTAAAGACAAGAAAAATAAGCTTAAAAATTCCTCAGTTAGTTACAATGTTTCATCATCATTTAGTAGGAGACCGAACATGACTTAAAGAAAACTTCCTGATATTGCACAATGTGGTAATTCATTTTTTTTATGTCGACTCCTAAAAATGAAATCTTAAAGCCCTTGTTTTGCAAGATACAACTTAGCAGCTTGGTACTTGGCATTTTCCTTGTTCTTTTCAGCCTGGCTTCATAAATGGACAGCAGCTGAAAAGTATTTTTTATTGTCTGGAAGTGTGTGTGTATCTATATGTTGGCATTTTGACAAGTTATTAAATAGTAATAGACTTGGTACAAACATCTAGTGTTAATCAGGCAGAGAAGAATCTCCTCTGAAATACTTTAGTTTCTTCAATATAGGATAGCTAAAAAAGCATGTACAATCAGTGTTCTTATTTTAATTATGTTTAGAATAAATCCCATTGTACTGCAGTCAGGTATCGTTCATTATGGTTGTGGACCTCAGGTTTGGCAGCTCAGGTCATGTATACTCCACGAGTGCAGTGAATGAGAGATGGCAAGAGATGGATGTTGACTAATGCAGTTTTCATAAAACTACTTTAAAAAAAAAATTATTGATTGTCTTTTTCTGCCTCTGGAAAGTTTCTTCTGAAGCAATGTTTTACTTGAGGAGCTGTTCTCTGGCTCTAGCCATGTGATTTTTATGTTCTTTAAGAATGCCTGGGTGAGAGGATTTCCTATAAGCATGTCTGGTTCCCATTCACTCTCTTGCCAGTAATGCAGAGGACAAGACAAAAGTATTTAGGAGAGAAGCTTCTTTGACTAAAAAGAAGGAACTTTGCTGTCCCCTTTAGAGGAAAGAGCTGAGTGAACTACTTTGGCATTTCTTCATATATTCTGGAAAAGGAGGAACATGCTATTGATATTCTGGTGACCAAGCTGACATGTGACAGCTTCTGCCTGCCTCCACACAGACCTTGATTTATATATGCATTCAGAATGTCCATCAAATCCATTTCACTACCTTAACCACGTAATAAATATTACATGCTCTGAAGTAGGGATATAAGATGCTTTAACTCGAGCCTCATAAAGCATCTGAGAGAAGTGAGGACTGTGAATGTTAAGTCTGAGAAATTTGCCTAAAGTGTACCTCATTGGACCCTGAGGTATAGTTCTGCTACAAACACAATTTCTGAGGAATTTGGGCGTCTGAATTATTTTACTTCTTTCTTCTAATTTTTTTTAACACCACACCTCCCACCCTAAATCAGCCCTGTTAGTCTGATTTCACAGGAGCTGTGTCAAAGCACTGTCTTGGCGTTCTTCTCCTGCTGGTAGCTGCTAAATCAATGTTTGCCAAAATGTTTCCTGCTTTCTCTCAGTAGGAGATCAGCTACTCTAGAAATTAGACATTGTGGTTTGTTTCTTTTATCTCTTGTAACATCTTTAAAAACCTATGTGAGAAATACTTTTGTGCAGCAGCGATTTCAGTAGATGGAGCTTCACATTAGCTTTGGTTTTCTTTAATGTTGGTTTTGACAAATTATTCAGGTGTGACTAACATGCCAAAGATGACTTGTAGAGCACTTAATAGGCTGTTGTCCTACAGAAGTGCTTTAATCATATTACTGTGTTTGAAACCAGTATCAGAGGGGTGACAAGGTGGCATGGAAAATGCTAAGTATATAAACTCAGACTCCTTGAAAGAAACTTTCTCAATTAATTAAAAAATGTTGTATGACTGGTTACCAAAAAAAAAAAAAAAAAAAAAAAAAAAAACGGCCATGTGGTATAATGATTAACAAAAAAAAAAAAAAAAAAAAAAAAAGAATACGGCACTGTTGTGAACAAGTCATCAGAGGCTGTACAGTTTCTTAAAGATCTTCCTCTGTCCTTTGCTAAAAATGTGTATATGTAATTCTTCACTGGAAAGGTGAGGTTTAGTTGTATAAAAATACATAAGCTTCACTCCTACCAGAGAGTGGATCTCCAAAGCTTTCCCTCTGGAGAAACTGTTATTTCTGTGCTGTTTCTTCCAAGCAAAGCCTCAACAACAGGGGGATGTTGTGGTGTTAATGAACTGTTACAGCATGACCAACCAACCAGCTGGCTTCCTGGGGCACTGACTACTTGTGGAGGGGGTCACCTCGAAGCCAGAGTGGTGTTCTGCAGGGATCTTCCTTAGATAGGCTTCTGTTGAATATTATTGTTAATGGATGAAGTGGGTGAAGTTACAGGAGTTTGCCTGTTAAGTGCATAGGCAACACAGAATGAAAAGTCACCTGAAAGTCAAAGCTTTTTTAAAAATGGGGGATGTGACTTTAAAATTATCTATAATGCCATTTAAAATGGAAAAAGTGCAAGATATTACTCAAGTCATAGTGAGAACATGTTCCAATAACATCAACAAAACAATATAAATAGCAAATGCAGGTTGGGAACGGTGAATGCGTTCTTTTTGTTTTGTTTTATTTAAGCTACAAAGAACAAGTTTTTTTAATAATGGAACTGAGAGAAGGTCCTTTTTTAAATATGGGGAAATTGCTACAACACTGGCACTACAGCAGTAGCTTTCCTCACACTGGAGTCTAGCAGAAAAAGAGTATACTAATGCATTTTATGAAATATTTATAATAAATGAAAAGCAATTCTGCTCATTGGAGTGAGAAGGAAAGAAGTGATATTAAATGCTTATCAGGCATTTTAAGAACTTCCTATATGCTTTGGGTTGAATAGGTAGAAAACTACTAACCAAGCATATTGTATTTTTAAACTTTTTCTTAAATCAGTGTAAGGTTCTGGACTCTTTGGAGGAGTGACACTGGAGACAAGTGGGAGTATTACCATAACACCATGCTTTGCACAAAATATAGCTTGGTACTCTTGAAACTATGCAAAGAGTTCATCTGCAATTAATGTGAATGGAAATTTGTGCTTCATTAATGATGTTTTGGGGAAAACTGGAGCATGATAAACTGTCTAATAAATATGAATGTAATGAGTTCTGGGTTTAGATACTAAACTAATGGGAAATTTAGAGGAGAGGCTGGCTTGTTACTCAAACTTTAGCCCATTTATTTAAACTCTAGATTGTTTTTGAGTAAGATAATGCCACAGAAGATGATTAAGTGCTACTCCTACTGAATTGTTTTCTACCCATAGCAGTGTAGGGTGCTTAGAAACTTCATTATTGCCATCAATATCTTAGGTATATAGATAAAATCATTTGTATTTTTCATATTAGAACCTGAATAGTACTGAAAAATTGTGCAAGTATATATATAGTGAAAATGTTCACTTTCTCATCAGTGCAATAAAGCTGCCACAATTTCTGTCAAGTGGCACAAAGTTAGTAGAGGTCAGTGTCCAGTTCCCAGCGAGTACACTGTATTGAGCTTCTATTCAGGACCTGGATTAAAATAGTGTACACACTGAAGGCAGAAGGAGAAACTTCTAACCCTCTATACTAATTGCAACTTTATTTGAAGACTGTCCAGATTTTTGAGACTCTACAGCTGTATATTTTTCCTTTTACAGTGTTTCTTCAGGTCACACATAAGAGATATACCTCTGGAAAGCATCAATTTCTTGTTTATTTTAGTGACTAATTGACCCCAGTTACTTTGATGTTACATTGACATCAGCATTTATATGTTAAATTGAGATTTTTCCTGTGGTATGCTTCTTCCCCTGTAAGATGAGGGCTTAGCCAAAACAAGCAATAATAAATTTGGGTTTTGGATGCTTTCATTTTCTAGGCATTTGGGGATATAGAGAATATGTATTCCTTAGGTGTTCCCCATTTGCAATGTCAAATGGTAGTTGTTGGATAGATCAAAGGGAAAAACAGCAAAGGTGTATAATATGATTTAGAGTTAAGAGGGACATATGGATAACAGATCAGGGAGAAAGAAATGAAATGAAATAAATGAGGTTCTACTTGCAAACTTCTGGGTTTTTCCTCTTGGGTAGTAAGATGATAAAGGCTACTGGGTAATAAGGTTCAAGTTTTGAACTATTTCCTGTGCTTTCTTATACCAAACAAACCTATTTTTGATTAAGAATGTAAAAGAGCAAGCTAACATCTTGATGCAGCCCACAGAACATTACTTTCTATTCATAGAAGCTAACAAAAGATGCATGGAAACTATTTGGATATTGGGAAAATAAACAGGAATGGTATCATAGTGCATGCCCACAAAACATTGTAATTCTAGCTAAATATCCAGTTTTTTTCACCTATTTCTTACCATCTGTCTTCCTGGAAAAAACAAATGCTGTGCCACAATAATTACCCATTGATAGGCATATTGTAAGTGGCATATTTTGCAGACTTAAAGCTGTATGGTTAAAATGCAACTCATTTCTCCCTAGAAAACTTTTTCTTGTTTCTCTGTGAGCAGCTGTATTAATGAAACCTGCCTTGGCTTATTAGAATTGATGCTGCTTAGGAAACTGAACCAAGTATTTTTGGTTTGCATATAACTATTAAGAGCTTTTTATGGGTGTGGGTTTTTTTTTCTTAAAAAAAATTCTGAAAAAAATCTTTTCTGACCGTGACTTAGATTTTTGTGAACTTAAGGAAGATGTGAAAGAAAACACTTGCTTAAGTGTGATGGCTTTGTACATACAGATGTAAGTTTTATCAAGATGCAATCTGATTAGGCAAATGTGCAACTAGGATAAAATAAGTTATTTAATCAACTGCAATTCAGTCTCGTTAATTAAGAGCAATTGCTGAAAGTCTGAATGTCAAGCCAGCACGAGGCGATGATAATTGTGGGGCAGAATGCTCTGAGTGGGTGAAGCAAATCCTCCTGAAGAAAACAAGAACAGAGACTTCAGTGGGAGGTAGCCACTCTACAGTCATGAAATATGATGGAGGGGGAAAGTCCAGTACAAATGGTGTAAGATATTGTTCTAAGAGCATTATCTGTTGTTTTCATATTACTGCAGCAGTATGGAAGATGAGAATATTTTTGAGTTTACAGTGGGGAGACGGGTCTAACTGGGGTGTTGGAACTACAGCAGCCACTGGTGTAAACAAACAGTGGTTTCCTTTCCTACCATGTGTGTTTTATACCTACTGTTCTAGTCTGCTTGAAATTAGTGGATGCATTGAGATAGCAATTCTACTTGATCTTAGCTCTTTGTTTTGAGATCATAATTCATTTAAAGAACCTTCAGCTGTATCAGCAAGCTGGGAAAATCTGTAATAGTTCCCTTGGGATTTTAGGCTGATTCAACTGTCTTACTCTAGAATTCTCTCTTTTCTTAGTTTTCATCTTTAAAACTGAAATTAATCTATTCATCTTATGGTTTGTTATGACGAGAAAGACTGTGAAGAGAGTTCTGCCAAACAATTGCAATAATGAATTTACCCAATAAACTGGTCATAATAAAATTTATCTTTCCTTTAAAATCACCGCAGAGTAGTACTTGCACTTTGCAGGTGAGACAGTGAAAGAAATAAATCTGTCTTGTGCTCACTCTCATTGAATTGGTGTGTGCAGTAGTAATCCTTTTGATGCTATAGATAGGGATGAAGATTGATGGGGAGTTCTTAACCCTCAATGTTATGAATTCCTCTCACTTTGTCTTATTTTGGTCTTGTTTATTAGTGTATACAGAACACTATCCTGGGATTCTGTCTGGTGTGGGGTACTGTTCTGCCTGGCAAAATGTGTTGACAGTCATAGTTTATCAAATCCATATGTGATGTATTCATTTTCTGCATTTCATGTAGTGAAGTATCTATACCTGTGACACAGGATCTGTTACCAGAGCGGTTGCCGTTATTCATGCTGCCCCAAAATGAATTCAAAATGCTTATAATCAAATCAAGTCTAACTAAAACATCGTTTGGGAAAACTTTAAAATTGTTTTTTTTTTCCATTGGATACCATGAACTTTTGACACTTCTGAGAATATTTCCTGTTAAAATTTTAGAGTTGTACACATGTTTTATATAAACCTCGGCATCATTTCTTCAAAGCAGAAGGTGAAAAACAAGAGTATTTTTTTTAAAACAACAAAAGTAATTACTACACCCAGGAAAACCATTTCTGT
>NW_008604627.1:0-2505 GCF_000691845.1 Merops nubicus | reverse complement strand
TGTGAATAGTGCTGTATGGCTAGTGTCTGGTTCCAGGTGCTCCTGTGTCACCTGGCTCTTACTGACAGATGGTTATCCATCGATACCTGAAATGTTATTTCATTGCTCTACTTGCCAGTGGAAGGTAGAAAAGGCAAAATACCAGCTTGTGTTTAGACTCTGCTGATGATGGGTTTCACTATCTTTTCTTCACTCACTCTGTCCTTAACCCTCTAAGTGCTGACAGGCAAAGACCAAAGCATTTTAGGAGTATTTGTACACAGTGGGCTATGTGTGTTAAGAGCTAACCCTCACTTCGTATTAGATAATTTCTTCAGTATCATACCCAGAGCTGTGCTGTTTCTGAGTGCAGCTTAATTTCATTGTTCATGGTTTGGTTTCTGCCTGGGCTGTGCTGGAAGGAGCAGAGCATCTCATTTTGCTTCCAGTCTGGGTAGCTCAGGCTTGCTTTTTCCAGGATGAAAATGCATAAATCCCAAATCAGCTGCTCACCTGACAGGCACTTAAACTCCTGAATGATCAGGTGAGAGATGACCAGCCTTTCATCCTCTAACCACATCCAAAAAGGAAGCTAAGACCTCAGGTCTCCAGGGAAAGATCAGTTCAAGCACTGAAGTGCAGGGCCATGGCTGTGAACATCAGACCAAACAGGCAGGCTGTAGTTAACCATCGCTCCCACAAACTTAGAGTGGTTTCTTCTCCAAGCATTTTTTTTTGATCCCTCTGTACTGATGCACAGGCTACTCACGATTATTACTCACAACTGGGTGTTTCAGGATACACCATGCTTTGTTTTGGCCATTATATAAGAATGGTGAAAAATTAGTTTTGCCTGGAACAAGGGCTGAGCTTGATCATCTTGAAGTCAATCATTTTATTGCCACTTGTGCTTGGAGGGGCAAAAAGTCTGCCTGCAATGCAGTCAATTGACTTCACAGCTTGACTTGTCAGCCCTTTCTGCAATATCTTTAAGGATTAGAATAGTTAACACAACGTTTTCAAGTCTCACTTTGTAAAGAAAATTAATTTATATCCAACTGAACATGTGATGCTTAGATATGAATTTGAAAGTTTTATTAACAATTTGGGCAAGCTCTATTTCCATATTCCGTCTATACTGCAGTGCACACTGATAAGAGTGCTAGAGAGCCTGGAGAAACCAGATTAATGGGAAAAATATAACATCTCTTCCATACAGTATTGACGCTGCATTGTAGGAAAACTATCAAATATAGTGTGAGAGCTAAAGATAATTGAGGATTCCAATTCTTTCCTTCCTTACTGTTGCAAGGGCAGGGAAGGTTTTTTTGCTGTTAATTATGTGTATCTATACTGTCCAGGGATGTTATCTTCAGGATAAAATATGAAACATTAACATTTGTTCTGTCTTGCTTACTGGCCAATGACTTTTGTCATTTATCAACTCTGTCAGTTTATAGAATTGAGAAAATCCTTGACAAACTTCTTATGATCTCACTGTCTTCCAATGATGTGTGTCTTGTGGGGTGGTTGTAGATAAGGAAGGTGCAAACTGCCAAGTGACTCTTGCAGAGATGGCTTCATGTTTCATACTGGAAAGTTGTGGTTTTATTATTCTTCTTTTCCAAATCAACTCTATATGCATAAAGTGGTCAACATCAGCACTGGGCCTTGGCTGAGTTGACGCTGCAGCCAGTCAGGCTTTACAACAGTTGTGCTGCAATTTCTTTTCAAATTCTTTTACTGTGCTTTTTATTTTCTGTCTCTTAGCCTGACCCAATGTGTCTCAGAAGAGTTGTACTCAGTCAATTGGGAGCTAATGAAGCTTGAGCAATACAACTGCAGATACATCCAAAATGAGAGTGAGAGGAGTTGCTAAGTATTGGTTATATTAAAAGTAGTCTGTGCTGTACATCCCTCTTAGCAGACTTATCTTGGTCTTTCCTTCTTTTTTCCTAGTCTGTTCCCTTTCTCCTTTCAAATTTTTATCCCCTGCTCTGGTAATTTTTTGAAATCTTACATAAATCAAGGAAGCCAAATCTCGAGGGAGCAGAAACATCAGCTGTTAAAGTTCAAAATATAAAGCTATGTCCAAACAAATGGGATTTCTTTATTTGTTGCTTGTTCTTCTAACAGAAAAAAAAAGAGCACTCATCTTAGAGGAAGGTGACTTATCCTTCTCTCATGATTTTTCATTGAGTCAGGCAATGCTGTATCAGAAGAGTCGTAAACTGATTAAAATTGTTCTCATTAGCTTGTCAATTGTTAGGCAAATTATAATATTTGTTATTTATTAGGTATCTAAAGGTAATTTCTGTTGTTAAAATTGATCCCATTGATTCCACTCTCATTAAAAGCAAAACCACAAAATGGAAAGAGGAGCTCTCAGCCAAGTTAAAGGATTCTTAAGCTGATTTGAGCTCTGTAATATTGACTAGGGAAAAAATGTGGTGGATAGGTAGTTTTAGAACATTCTTATGGAAGTGCCTCTATGCAAATACATGCAGCTTGGGCAACAAACAGGAT
>NW_008604626.1:6973-7664 GCF_000691845.1 Merops nubicus | reverse complement strand
AGGTGTTTTTAAGATCTGGTTGTATTTTTCATTATTCTACTGTGATTTGATGGGTAGATTGGTGGTGGTTTTGTTGTATAAGTTGAATTTTGTTGTTTCCCCAAGTCAAGTCTGTTCTTTGCCTGCGACTGTAATTGGTGAGTGAGCTGTTCCTGTCCTTTGTCTCAACCCTTGAGCTTTTTGTTATATGGAGGGGGTAGGCGGGGGTAGGCGTGAGCAAGTGGCGGGCGATGCTTTGTTGCTGTGATGCTTTGTTGCTCGCTAGGTGGGCCAAAACCATGACAATAGCCACAGCAATATGCACAGACCAATAAAGAATGAACAAGCATTGGGTAATGTGTCACACATCTTAAATGCTTTTGTTTTACAGAACAGGAATCAAGATAAGCTTGTCTAAGTCATATACAAGTAATTCCAGTCCATCATAGCAATGGTCTACAAGAATTCTACTGCTGTAACCAGCTGTATCAGGTTTTTTAATCTTGATTCTCACTGATTCAGTATGAGTGTAGATCTGATCTTTACAGCAGGCTCTATTGCAAAGGCTGTCTCTTAACATGCCCCTTCCCCACTCAGTTGATGCAATTTCAACTTGTATCTGCTACCTGACAGGACACAATTTACAAGGATTAATAAAATGTTGCTGAAATGTAACTGCTTTTGTCCTTTCTGTCTTCTTTGGTACTCCTAC
>NW_008604626.1:0-6942 GCF_000691845.1 Merops nubicus | reverse complement strand
ATTCCTGCTTGTGGCTCTAGGCTTGCATGGAGAAAGAGTAGGGAGGCATACAGGATGTTTCTCATACAGGATGTCTCAATCTTCAGAGGCTTTTTAGAAAGTAAGATTTCTCTAGAGCAACTTCAAAGAAACCCTCTGGTATACAATAACCTGTACTATTGCCTATCAACAACAGCTGTTCCCTTCTATTTAATTGTTTGGTTGGTTTTTTTTTCTTTTAACATTTTTAAATGTTCGAAAAGATGCGTGATGTTTCTTTTAAGACCTGTTGCAAAACTTGTCAGGACGGTCCTCTGGGGAGCTTCTTCGTATATGACAAGTTTGTACAGAATAATTAGTTCCAGAAATAACTATTCGTTTTGAAATCAGAGGCTTTTTGAAAAGTGTACCTTGTGTTTACAAAATGAAACCCTTCCCAAAGCATGGAACTTTCATATAAGTAAATTCTCATCTGTAATTCATTTAATAGCTTAATTAAACACAGCATGTATAATCTACATTGTTGTTTCTGTTTTCACATTTACACACAGGAGGATTTTTTTTTTATTTTTTAAGCATGATGTGACAAGAGCTTCCCATAGCCTACCTTCCTATGGAAGATACAAATATTCAACACTACAAGAATTCCTGTCTCATTTAACACTTTTTTTCATAGCCTTCCCTTGATTTCCCTCCAGGCCTAGCACAAACAAACAGGCCTGTATTACAAAAGTAATTTTTAAACAGTTCCAAGGGAAAGTCTGCTGATATGACCTCCTGGAAACAGGGAGAACTCAGAGAGAGATCTACAATTCTTCATTTGACAAGAAGTTCTTATATGGAAGATTAATGTTATTTGGATGCTGACTTGCAAAAATAACTTGAGTGCCACCACCTAAAAAGTGCTGATACACATGGTGCCACTTATGCGAAATCAGGTACTTGTGGGATTTCTATTAGTGCTAGGTAGAGGTATTGTACAAATCCTCAAACAATACAATTTCACCTCACTTTTTAGCTGCTAGCACTCTACAAAGGGAAAAATAGGTATTAACTACTTTAAATAAAGCATCAGAGCTACTTAAACTATCTGCAGACTACAGTTAATGTACATGTAAGCTTGTCATGCATCAAAAGTCAAATTTTAAGACTATGTGAAAGGCCAATATATATTCCTTTAGCCAGATCCCTCAATTTTGACAATTAGCTTATCCATATGCAGAAGTCACATCATACCTTTATTCTGACAGAATTATCACACCATATCACATACTGTATATTTGCATTATCCTAAGATACAGCTCTCCTCAGTATTTAAACATTATCCTTTATTATACATCAAGTAATTTATATTTTGGATTTTTTTTGTGTTTTTTTTTTTTTTTTATTATAGAGAAATTGTTAGAATTATATAGAACTATTCCTTATGGTATTCAAATAAACCTAGATTCCAGATTTCTTTTTACAAGGAGGATGGCATATCCAGCTGTTTGCCCACTCTAACAGCTCTTGTAGTTTCTGTTCAAAGGATATGGCGCATGCTGTGAAATGCACTAGCCACCAAAAAAAAAAGTGTCAAAAGACATTAAAAATGTACATGCACTAAAAGTAATTTCTATGGATAAATAAGGTATGTTGTTTATTAAGGCTATGCTTCAGGAAGAGGATGTTTAGGGTTATGTAGCCTTCATCAAGACACAGAATGGGAAGAGGTAAGCACAGCTGTCTATAGAAGATAAGTTATGTACAACCACTAGTGAGGTATGCATGCACGCAAACACTATTTAAAATTGCACAGCTGGTCTTTGTAACAAAACTGAACATAGTTAAAAGGAAATACTGTGACTTTTTAATGGCCACAGTTTTACTTAATTATTAAAACATGGCAAATATTTCCAAACATAAATTCACAATTTGAATAAATGAAATATTTTAAACAAAGTGCTTCACAAATCTGAACCCTGCATGGTTGTACTGTCTGGTCTAGAAGCATTTTGTAGACATAATAGGAGTACTTCACACAAAACTGAGAATGTCATTCAGGTGAATAAGAAGCAGGATATTTCCACAGACATTTCTAACATTTTTACATTTTCAAGTAGTTGAGTTCTTACAGCCACTGGGTTTTGTAACAAATGTGTGCTACAGCAGTACAGGTTCATAGATTCCTTTAGCAGCAGAGGCCCATTTCAAAGGGCACGTGGTCTTTTCGGGTTGATCTGTTTACTGGCCTGTTCCTCCTCTTGTAGAGCTGCCCGGAAAGATTTCACTTTATCTTTAAAGGAAAAGAGAGAATGAGTACTGATGCCTGTGCTCAACACAGATCTTGAAACTAAGCCCTGATGCTCCACAACCTGGCCCTAATGCACAACAAAGAACATCCCTCTTCACCATACAAACAAGTTGTTTAGCAACTTAGTCCCTTTGTAGATGCTATCTCTGTCTCTAGGCAGGATAGGTTTTGTGCTGCATTGTGCATCTCAAGAGGAAAAAAATTACAGTCTCTGGAAACAAGGTCAGGCTTTGCAGGAAGATTACAGAGTCGTGGTTTAAATATGCAGGGAGAAGATATGAAAGACCAAGTCTCAGTGTACCGAGTCTGGCTGAGCTGATTTTCCCATTGCAGCCCTCCTGGTGCAGTGCTTTTGTGTTGAGAGTTAGAAGGGGGTTGGTAACACCCATGTTGTGACTACCACTGAGCAGTGCTCGCACAGCACCAAGGCTCTTTCTAACATTCCCCCCCACAGTGGGATAATGGGGGCAGAAGCTTGGGAGAAACATAACCAGGACAGCTGACCTGAACTGACCAAAGGGATATTCCATACCATATGATGTCAGCTCAACTATAAATCTAGTACAAAGGAGGAGGAGGGGGGGCTACTCCTTGGTCCTCTGGAGTAACTGCTACACGTTTTGGAGCCCTGCTTCTCAGGAAGGGGACAGACATCACCTGCTGATTGGAAAGTAGAGAATAAATCTTTGTTTTTTTCTCTTTGCTTCCATGTGCAGCATTGCTTGCCTTTGCTTTCTAATTAAACTGCCTTTGTTTTTACACACAAGGGGTTTTGTCTTCATCTTATTTTCCTTTCCCCTTTTTGCTCTCTGGAGGAGGGCATCTCTTGCTCAGGCAGGGTTAACCTATCACACTCAGTTAGAGTTGAAACTGGCCTGTGTTGTGTCAGACAATAAGAAGGGTTTTTTAAAGTATGTTAATAGCAAGAGGAGGTTTAAAGAAAACATTGGACTGATACTCGTTGAAGATGGTCATCTGACTAATAGGGATGAAAAAAAAGCAGAGGCATTCCATATGATTTTTACCTCAGTCTTTATTAATACTGACAGATCTTGGGTTGCCTGGTCCTCCGAGTCAGAAGACCATGAATGTGGGAACAGTGACTTTCCATTTGTGGACATTTAAATTGTAAGGGACCAGCTGTATCAGCTGAATGTTCACAAGTCCGTCATCCCAGAGTACTGAAGGAGCTAGCGGATATTACGGCAGGGGGCCCTTGGGTTTCGGGGGAGGGTCCTGCTGGCTGGAAGCTAGCCAATGTTATTCCAGTCTACAAAAAAAGAGCATGAGGGAAGACCCAGGGAACTACAGACCTGTTAGTTTAACCTCAGTTCCTGGAAAAATTATGGAGAAGAACATACTGGGTGCAATTGAAAAGCATTTAAAGACCAATGCAATCATCAGGCACAGTCCATATGGATTCACAAAGGGAAAGTCCTGTTTAACTAATTTGATCTCCTTCTATGGTAAGGTCACTCGACTTGGATGAAGGGAAGGCGATGGATGTAGTTTTTCTGGATTTTATTAAAGCTTTTGACACTGTCCCTCAGAGCATCCTTCTGGAAAAGTTATCCAACTCTGAGATCACAGAATAGAATCAGTCATTTAGGTTGGAAAAGACCCTTAAGATCATCAAGTCCAACCACTAATGTAATGCTGATAAATCCACCACTCAGCACACTAAAGCACCATGCTTACATCTCTTTTAAATACTTCCAGGGATGGTGACTCTGCCCAATTCCCTAGGCAGTCTGTGCCAATGATTAACAGTTCTTTTGGTGAATATTTTTTTCTTAATATCCAATCTAAACGTCCCCTGGTGCAACTTGAGGCTGTTTCCTCTCATCCTATCACTTGGTACATGAGAAAAGAGACCAACATTCACCTCGCTGCAACCTCTTTTCAGGTATCTTCAGGAGAGCAATAAGGTCTCCCCTCAGTCTCCTTTTCTTCAGACTAAACAACCCCAGCTCCCTCAGTCACTCCTCATAAGACTTGTTCTTTCGACTGTTTAGCAGCTTCATTGCTCTTCTTTGGACATGCTCCAGCACCTCAATGTCTTTCTTGTAGTGAGGGGCCACTTTCTGCCAGACAGTTTTCCAGCCACTCTTCCCCAAGCCTGTAGTGTTGCAAGGGTTGTTGTGACCCAAGTGTGGGACCCGGTACTTGGCCTTGTTGAACCTCATACCATTTGGCCTCGGACCATTGATCCAGCCTGTCCAGGTCCCTCTGTAGAGCCTTTCTACCCTCAAGCAGATCAACACTCCCACTCAACTTGGTGTTGCCTGCAAACTTACTGAGGGTGCACTCGATCGCCTCATCCAGACATTGATAAAGACATTAAACAGAACTGGCCCAAATAATGAACTCTGGGGAACACCACTTGTGACCAGCTGCCAATTGGATATAACTCCATTCACCACCACTCTCTAGGCCTGTCCATCCAGCCAGTGTTTTATCCAGTGAAGAGTAAACCCATTCAAACCATGAGCAGCTAGTTTCTCCAGGAGAATGCTGTGGGAAATGATGTCAAAAGCTTTACTGAAGTCCAGGTAGACAACATCCACAGCCTTTCCCTTGTCCACTGAGTCACTTTGTCATAGAAGGAGATCAGGTTAGTCAAGCAAGACCTGTCTTTCATAAACCCATGTTGACTGGGCCTGATCACCTGGTTCTCCTGTGCATGCTGTATGATGGCATTCAAGACCTGCTCCATAACTGTCCCCAACACTGAGGGATGATGACAGGTACACAGTGCACTGAGTGAGGAACTGGCTGAAGGGCAGAGCTCAAAGGGTTGTAGTGAATGGTGCTACAATCAGTCACTTTTGCACGTTTTAAACTCCAGCAGAGTAAATTCTACTTCTCCATACTTTTTCTTAAAATCATAGAATGGTTTGGGTTGGAAGGGACCTTAAAGATCATCTATTTCCAACCCCCCTGCCATGGGCAGGGGCCCCTCCCACTAGACCAGGTTGCTCAAAGCCCCATCCAACGTGACCTTGAACACTTCCAGGGAGGGACCGGTCCCAGTGTCTCACCACCCTCACAGTCAAGAATTTCATCCTAATATCTAATCTAATCTACTCTCTTCCAGTTTAAAACCATTACCCCTTGCCCTATCACTACACTCCCTGATAAAGAGTCCCTCCCCATCTTTCTTATAGGCCCCCTTTAAGTTCTAGAAGGCTGCTATAAGGTCTCCCCAGAGCCTTCTCTTCTCCAGGATGAACAACCCCAACTCTCTCAGTCTGCCCTCACAGGGGAGGTGTTCCAGTCCCCTGATCATCCTTGTGGCCCTCCTCTGGACTCACTCCAACTGGTCCATGTCTTATGCTTGGGCCCCCAGAGCTGAACACAGTACTGCAGGTGGGGTCTCACGAGAGTGGAGTAGAGGGGGAGAACCACCTCCCTTGACCTGCTGGCCATGGTTCTTTTGATACAGCCCAGGATGCAATTGGCTTTCTGAGCTGTGAGCATACATTGCTGGCTCATATTCAGTTTTTCATCCACCAATAGAATCATATAATTTTTTTGGTTGTAAGAGACTTTTAAGATTATTGAGTCCAACTGTTAACCCAGCACTGCCAGGTCACCAATAAACCATGTCCCTTGGCAACCCCCTTAGTCCTCCACAGAGCTGCTCTCAATCCTCTCATCACCCAGCCTGTATCCATGTTTGGGGTTGCCTTGACTCAGGTGCAGGGCCTTGCACTTGGCCTTGTGGAACTTCATGGGGTTCACATGGGCCCACCTTTCTAGCCTCTCAAGGTCCCTCTGGGTGGCATTCCTTCCCTCTAGAGTATCAGCCACACCACTCAGCTTGGTGCCATCTGCAAACTTGGTGAGGGTGCACTCAATCCTACTGTCCATATCACCAACAAAGATGTTAAATAACACTCGTTCCAATATGGACTCCTGAGGGACACGACTTCTCACTGGTCTCCACTTGGACATTGAGCTGTTGACTGCAACTCTTTGAGTGGGACCATCCAGTCAATTCTTTTTCCACTGAGTGGTCCACCCACCAAATCCATGTCTCTCCATTTTAGAGATGAGTGTTATGCAGAGCTTTTCCATGAATGTGAAAAGCATTTCTGATTAAATTTTTTAAACAACTGGATAAATGCATCATTCATTTGTTTCATCATAACTAGCACAAGAATGGGAGAAACCTCAGAAAGGAAGCATGGCATCCTTTCATATTTCTATTCCTTCCCCCCATTCTTCAGTAATATGTCCAAGAATGGGAAGAAGGAAACCAAAATGATAGTATAAAAAAGTTAGTCCCGAAGTGACAGGAATAAAAGCTGAACTATTTAGTGACCATTATGTGCCACAAGCATAACACAGAAGTTACTGGGAGAAAGAATCTTTGACTTAACAGTTCTTCCCTCCTGTAACATTCTACATGTATCACACTTCCTGTAAAGATGCAAGGATTCCTTAGATATCCTTTACCTCTAGTATCTTGTTTCAAAACCAGTATCTAATAAGTTTTGGAAGAACAGAGAATCACCTAAACTGCTTTTTCACTGCTGGTGTCTCAAATTGTCTTTTCCTGAAGAGGAAGCCATCATTCATAAAAAGCAGAGGAGCATACATCTAATTCTTTGCTAAAGTATAATGGTGCCAATACATGCTGTGAGAAACGGGTGTTTCTTCCCCAC
>NW_008604625.1:44602-80228 GCF_000691845.1 Merops nubicus | reverse complement strand
CAGTGTGTCCGGCAGGAGCAGGGAGCGATCGGACCCCTGGACTCGGCTCTGGTGAGGCCGCAGCTTGAGTCCTGTGTCCAGTTTTGAGCACCATAGTGTAAGACAGACACTGAGGGGCGGGAGCGGGTCCAGAGAAGGGCAGTGAAGCTGGTGAGGGGTCTGGGGAACATGGCTTGTGAGGAGCAGCTGAGGGAATCGGGGGTGTTTAGTCTGGAGAAGGGGAGGCTCAGGGGAGACTTTACTGTGCTCTACAACTACCTGAAAAGAGGTTGGAGTGATGTGGGTGTTGGTCTCTTCTTCCAAGTCACTAGTGACGGGACAATAGGAGATGGGCTCAAGTTGTGCCAGGGGAGGTTTAGATCGGATATTGGGAATAATTTATTTACTGAGAGTGTGGTGAGGCATTGGACCAGGCTGCTCAGGGAGGTGATGGAGTCACCATCTCTGGAGATGTTCAAAAAACATGTGGACGTGGTACTTCAGGACATGGTTTAGTGGTCATGGTATTGGTGGGGTGATGGTTGGACTTGGTGACCTTGGACGTCTTTTCCAACCTTAATGATTCTGTGTGTTTGCTTCTGGACAGTGCTTCTGGCTCCCATGGTTGTCAGGACCTGCAGGACACTGGTGTGTGCCCGCAGAGGCGGCATTGGGAGGGTGTGAGCCACGTGCCCTGTTCTGCCCATGGGTTCAGTGCTGGCCTTTGGAGGTCAGGGAGGGGTTGTGAAGAGTACTCACTGAAAGCTGAGGAAAGTGCAGCTTGGCGTTGTTTCTTTAAAATGCTGCTTGTATGTTTGTGTAACCTCCTTTAGCTTTTCAGTGGGTTTTAAACTACATAAGCAGTGTTGGTCTGATAATCTGTGCATTGAAATAAATGGAAGGAATTTGGGTGAAATCAGTTGATATGTTATAGTTAAGAGTTTTGCTTGAAGTGATAGGTGAGGCATAGCAAGAATAGTTTGAAAGAGTTTGGTCGATCAATGAAGTCAAAGGAATAAAACAAAATTACAGGACAGACAGCATAAAAGATTGCACTTGTTTAGCCTAAGTACCTGTGCACATCAGGGGGAAAATCAAACAACTCAGACACACTTATGAATAAAAACTCAGGAGGGAAAACAAAAGCAACAAACAGGACAGTGTGATTTCTGTTTATTGAATTCACATCTAATTTTCCAGACATACATAATTGTTTTAGAAACAGTAAGGCAATTTCTAGGTGGATAAGAGTAGGGCAAAGGACAATTCCAACATTTTTATAATGCTACTAGAGAAATTACTGTAATCCTCCTTAATGTCTTTAGCAGCACGCCTCAGAAAAGTGGAGTGATCCAAAGGACAGTGACTCTTGTTAGAGTTAAAAAAGTTTAGGGCTATTTATTTTAAAGTGACAATATGGAGGTTCTTGAGTAAGGACTTCAGGTGTAAATATTCATGCAGGTGAATACACCCTGAAGATATTTGTAAAGAATTAAGAAAGATTTAAAAAAATAAATATCAAACCATTGCGCTGAGTCATTTGCATCAGCAACCCCACTCTTTAGATATCCTGTTGCATGTATTATACCTAAAAGTCTGTCCAGAACTTGATGCTTTCATGTTTAGATAGAATTTATTTTGGTTTTTTATTTTTTCTTGTCATTTTGAGAGTGTTCTGACAGTATTCTTTAGTTTAATAACACTTTTCTTAAATATTTAAGGTTGGATATAGTTTTAGGTGACAGTTGTATCATTTATGTAATGATTTGAGGTTTGCAACTTCTCTTTCAGAATGAGAGGAACGCAGGTAGTTCAGTACTCTCCTGCTCACTTTTAATTCCATAAAAGGTTTAGGGGAAAATGTTGTGTGATTAAATTAGAGATATTAGAGGTGGTGACCTGGTGGAGCTTTTCAATAATAAATATGTCAGATTTGCTGTTTCATAGGTTGACTGGTATAGTAGGTGTGGAGATGCTACTGATGCATAAGATCTTGACTTGGATGAAGCTTTCTACATTACCTCCCCTTTGAGAATTGCACGTTAGAGAAGGTATGGTGAAGATACTCTTCTTACCTTTTGTGTCCTCAAAGGATTGAAAAAATACTATAAAATGCAATTATCAGGTGCCTTCCAAGTTGAAAGGTATATTAAAAGGTAGGGTGGGTCCTGCAAAAATAATGTGGGCTGTAATATTGTGGAAAAAAAACCCAGAAATGTCATTATAAGACATAGAAACTTGTCAAAAGTGAAGCAAAACATGGAAGAGGGCTCTTCCTGTCTACTCAAAAAAAAAAAAATTTTCCAGCTTTGTGGTGCCATTGTGGAGATGGTGAAAACAAACTGTCAAGTCTAGAGGAGAGCAATGTGAAAGACACAGCAGACATTCCACTGTCCATGAATGCTTGAAGGAATTGACTTAGTTTATTTTAGAAAAGTCTGGGAAGTTCTGTACATCGTATATTGAGTGGTGACTGCTTTTCAAAGCTGGGGAATGAAGTACCAAAATAAATGGACTTTAGACCAGGTGTTAGAGGAAAATATTACTCTTTGTTAGGATAGGACACTCATGATAGTACACTTAAGAGTTTTTCAGGAGAGGTTAAACAACCCCCTGGCAGCAGTGGTGTGGATTTTCTCAGTTCTGCTTCAGTGCTGGAGGTGGGACTTCAGCTTCCCAGGCCAAGGCAGACCTGTGGTTGTCCTTTTGGCTCTCCTATTGTTTTTGCATAATTTGCCATAGCAGAAATTTTTGAGACTGGTTTCTTTGCCTTTGTACTGCCTAATTTCATTCCATATCTGTTATTGCAGAGCTCTTTCTTCCAGACACAATATTATATAGAAAAATATTCCATTGTATTTCTTTCCAGGGTTTCAAGTCTCCCTGCCTTAAAATTATGCTCCCCTGTGAATACTTCAGAATGTTTCTGTGTTACTGCCCAAAGGCTTCCCAAGGAGGAAGAAAAAGCAAAATACATTCAATTCTTGTCAGTTCACCAGCTGTCGATTGAATACTGAAAGTGTCTCTGAAGCTGAACAAAATTGTGCTAAAAGGTCAATTACAGCAAAAAAGGCACTGAATCTATGCACAGAGTCAGAAGGAGCATGCCTTTGTAACCCTTTACACTCTGCTGAAGTTGTTGGTAATACAGAAACCAAAGGGTTTTGTTAGATTCTTGTACCCTCTATGTTATTTTTTTCAGTAGGCAGGTACAGGACTTTATTCTTAATACTGATGGACTTTTCATCAGTACTGGACTTGCTTTTTTAATTAAAAAATGGCTTTCATGTCTTCACATCTTACACTGCATTTTTGAATGAAAAATCCCTATGCCCCTTTTTTAAAGGCTCTAAGGTTAAGGAGATCATAATTCAAAGACGGGTGAATGTCTCACATGCATGCACAAATATGTGGTAAAAATATTACTTTTTAGTGTAAATTACCTTTTTTCTGTGTTCTTTTGGGCTTGAGACTGTTAGAAGGTTTCAGTGCAGAAGAAATTTTCTTGGTTGATCTTTAAACCTCAAACTGACAGATTTTCAGAGTAAGATGTGTAAATCACAGTTTCTTTCTCAGAAGATAAAAGTGTTTCTTTGTGAGCACCAACAAGACTGTAGGGGGTAGAAATTAAACCTGCAGGAAACCCTGAATTGTGAATGTTTCCTTTAACTCTGTAAACTTCAGAGCTAAGATATGTCTGCATGGCATAAAAGTGTAAGCATGAAGGAGGGAGTGATGTAACCTTGCATGGAATATCTTAACAGCTTGAGTGCTACAGGGTGGGCAGTTCTAAAGCCTTGGTAAAGATGGTAACATCTGTGTAGATGTTGGGATGAACTCCAGCGACCTTCCAGGCGTAGCTGTAAAATCTGCTGTTATGTTGGAGGGCTGTGCCACCTCTGTGGTAACTTAAGCATCTTTGTCAGCTATATTGACATCTCTGTTTCCTATCAGGATAAAAGGAATTCTTCCCTTATCACATGAAACTTAACTTAAAAGTCTTCAGGATACTTCATTCTGTTATGGAAGAAAAGCTTCAGTCTCTGCTGCTTTATATCCCACAGTCAACTCTGCCTGACCAGAAGGGATGTATCTGCCAGTGTCCTGTTGCTGCTGTGATGCTTGAGAGATGATCTTGAGAGTTTGGGATTACTGCTGGTGGGTCCAGTGTCTTACCTTTCTTAGGAGAGAGGAAACATCTGAGATTGTTTCTCTACTGCAGCTAGAATGTTTGAAGGTTGCTAAAAGTCTTTATTTTTTTAAGACAAGTATAAATGGTGATTTTAGATCACTGAGGAAACGTGTTTGGATTTCAAAATTGCAAAGCAGTAACAGTTTCAAAAGACATGTTAAACTCCCATTATTTCATATACCCACATCACTTTCCAAAATTTGCATTTGTGGTTCTGTCTCTGTCCAGTTCTAGAAAAGGATCTTCTATACTCTCAAAGTTGCAAGATGAATGTAGAGATGCAGTTCCAGTTCTACTGTCAGCATGTTACGAGGGAAAATATTAAATTCTGAGAATCTGAAGTGTCATCTCAGCAGACAGAAAATACAGTCTGTGGCTCCTGTGATTTTTATTGTATACCTAAAATAAGTTTATTGCACTATATATGCAGTGCTGCAAGTTTCAAATTTGCAGTTTGTGGCAATATTTTCCATATCTATAGCTGTAGGTTTTGACTTCTTTTCATTTGTCTCTTGGGTTTTTTTCCCCTAGTCTTGTAATGACTGTACTTGTACAAGTAGTTTTCTTCTCCTTCTGGGTCATGTTTTTGGTGTTCTTGTTTTTGGTGTTCTACGTGTTGTGCCTGGTAACAAGTAGTTTTCTTCTCCTTCTGGGTCTTGTTTTTGGTGTTCTACGTGTTGTTCGTGGTGTTGCCAAAAGAGAAGATGGGGCAACTTGGCCCAGTGAAAGATTTTTCTGGGAATAAACATGTTTCTGAAATCTGTTTCCATCAGTGTTTACAGACAGAGAGTGTACTCCAATACCAAGTACCTTGCTGCCTTGAACAGGGCAAGTTTACTTTGATAAACACTTTGTCAAGACATGCCAAGAGTGCCTGTCTTGTACGGGACAAGAAAAAAGGTCAGATTAGAGAGAGTCCCTAACAATGCTGCAGCAATGTGGTCAGTGCTTCTAGGCACCATTAGAGAAGGTCAGTGGCATCTCAGGCCCTTGTTAATGAACCAGTTGTCTCAACTTTTTTTACAAAACAAAACAAACCACCCTTCCCAGGCATCAGAACGTAAGGTTCTGTGTCTGGATTAGTTCTGTTCACTAGTGAAGTCAGGGTCACCTGGAAGTCATACTGCTGCTCAGAAATGTTTTGCAAATATTGTGATTTTTTACTGTGCTGTGAGTCTCTGAAAGTTTTACAGACTTAATGGGTAGGGAAACTGTGGTTTAATCTTTTAAATCTATTTAAGTAACTAATTTTCAAAAAATTCCTTTAAAATACAACATTCCTAATTAATTTCCTAAAAAGCTGCTGAATTCTGAGTCCTGGCACGTGCTGAATACAAGGCACACTTTTTTTTCCATGGACTCTGGAGGATCTGCCCATAATGGGTGAAAAGAATGCTGAGAAATATAGAAGATTTTTGTCAGGAGTAATCATGTTTCTGAGATCTACTGTTACCATCAGTGTCTATGTGTAGAAACTATTACTACATTATCTTCTGATATTGTTTGAAAAAGGATTACTGCAATCAGCATTTTTCACTTTTAGATATGTCAGTGTTACTCTTGACATCATTCACATTATCACCTTGAACAGGTCATAATATTGAATTGCTGGACTTTTATTAATATCTATTACTTCACGTAGCTTTACAATAAAATTTGATATATGCAGAACAGTTGATTTAAATGTTAATACGCTTCTGAGAGATGAATAGAAGTTCGTGTTTACCCATGAGAAGAGAATTCTGTCTTACTGATGTTTGTAGATGAATTGTGATTGCCTGTAGAAGTCACAAGTATTACATTTCTAGCTTAGGAAAGTGATAAATACAAAACTGTTTTTAGAATTTTAAAATGGTTGCTCCCAATCAGCAAATCACAGTGTTGCTTTTATGCTTCAGTGACTTGTATTATGAATATTTGGTCTCTGAGCTTATGATGAGATATGTCTTTGACTTTTGCACTTCTGCTTTGCATCTCCTGTTCATCTGTGTGTGTTTAAATCCAGAGTGGAGTGTGGAGCTGTTTGTGCCCGAGTGGAAGCTGTGTGTTGAAGCTGAATGGGCTTCAGTTTGTGCAGTCTGAATTAGCTGACATCCATCTGTAGTGGACTGTGAGGCCTTAAAATTTCTGAACTCATCTTTTGAATTAGCACCTTAAACTTAACTCTTCATTCTTAATCTTTGAGTACTGTTTTCCAGGTCAATGTCAGACAAACAAATAGACCCTCTTTAGTACTCCAGATTTCCCTTCTGTTTAATTTTAAAGCATAAAAGAGTGCATTTGCATTGCTTAATACTGTTAGACTAATCTGGCACTCAGGAGAACTGAGGTTCTGTCTTGAGCCTCAGGACAGGAACATAAGTACAGCCTTGCCTGTTTTCACTGTGTGTGTTTAGACCTGCTCGGAGTCTCCACCTTCTTCAAGGGGTGGTGAAGGTAAAAATGTAAGATTAGTATTTGCTTTATAGTACATTTCATCTTCATCCCCCGTCCAGCATTGTCAATGGGGAAGTGTTTCTTGACTAGGAGTGGTTTGTTTTTATGTTCTTTACTGCAGGTTTTAGTTTATTGTTGTTTTGAGCTGGGCCTGACACATCACAAGAACACCAGGTTGCCATGAGATGTCAGCAGTTTCTCATTGTAGCACACCTTGGCTAGCTTTGAAACTGTGAGTAATAGGGACGATGATTTTAAAAAGGAATCAAAATTTTGGCTTTTAGAAGCTTATGCAGAAAGAGGAGGTGGTGTTCAGAAGTGCAGCTTGACCAGCAAGGGAGACTTAGTTTTCAAACAGCTGCAGCTGCTGAGTGAGATTCCCTCATCATCTGACCAGCCTAAGCAATGTGTGCAGTGCAAAATGACAGAGCTGTGGCTGAAAATGTCCCTTTGTGCCAGTGCTGATGCAGAGAAACGTCTGAGTTTCTGTCTCTTCTGCGGTGTTCTTGCACTGGTTTCTATTAAATGCATTTTCTGTGCTTTCCAATCTGTTATGAAACGGACATTTTAATAAACAAATGTTTTGTTGTCATCCTAAAACAGACAGATAGTTTTTGTTGTACTTTCACCTGTAGTCTTTCATATTTGTTACCTCCAGAATCACTGCTTTGAACATAGTCTATACTGAGCCAATTAGCCTGGCACCTTAGGTCAAGTTTAATCCTCTGCACAGAGTTCAGCGTGCTGTGAAAATGGCACTCCCCTGCTTTAGCAGTCAGTCCTGACTGGCTCCACTTGATACCAGCTGCTGGCCTGGGTTGCCAGCATGGTATCCATATGTGCACCCATATTTCATCCATTTTTGAATGTGATGCAGTTCAGTCTTCCTGCAGTTCAGGAATTGTGGTATATGTATCAAGTCAGTGCATTCTCTTTGTTGTGCTTTTGAGTGGAATTAGTAAGGGGTGTGCAGTTTGGAGTTTTGTTTTTCTCCAAAGGAGGCCTCTGATGTGCACTAAAACTGACTTCTGTTTGTTGCAAACGAGAAGAAAAGACAAACCCTCTTCTGCTCCCATCCACGCTGGGGAGAGGATTTACTGCCTTAATGAGAAGATTTTTCACTGTTTTTCTCCTCAGCAGTTTCAGCCTTAGAGCAAGTGCTGGAATGTGGGAAATAAACTCCTCAGAGTCAGAGCTGGCAGAGGGGGGCGCTTCAGGTTAAGATGACTTGCCTGGGTCTTTTCTAGGACTGGCAGTTCTCCCTGCTGCTTTATTTAGGGAACAAAAAGGAGACTTTGATCTTCTGGGCTGTCAGATTGCCATCTTTCACCAGTCTCGCGCTGCACGTACGACAGTTCTTTAAAAAGGAAACCCCCAAACCCTTTTTACCATGATCACTAAAATAAAATAATTCATACGTCTGTTCTAGTTCTGAGCTCCTGATGAATAACTGGAGGGGTTTGCAGCAGCAGTCTTGAAGAAGAGGTTAGAAAATTATCATGTTCCTTCTCCAGCAATATGTATCATAATGTTTTTCACCGCTGCATCCTGTGTGTTGCCAGCACTAAATATTGTGATTTGGATAGTTTAGGGATTTATGACAAATGTGACGGTGTAATCTGGCTTTCACAATCAGTACTATAGCAGGAGTGGCTTTCTCTAATGACAGGGATGCCTGTGGTATGGCAAATTGCTGGTGCTGCCATAGTTTCTGATTTTGTTAACCCAAGGAACTGAAGATGGCTGCTGTCGGTTATGCAGGAACCTAAAAAAGTAGGGATCTGCTGTGAGTCCCAAGTTCTTCTGCTGTTAGGAGTCCTCAGTCACCATCATCTGTACCTACACTGCTATATTTGTTGACAGATATAATTATTTCCCATCCTAAGATGTGGTTCAAGGGGTCAGTCTGATGCCATCCATATCTGATTGCATAACATACTTCCCAATGGAGAAGTGAACAAATAGAATTTTTAAAAGAATGTTATTGAAGAGAATTTTATGTCATTTTTTTACATAAAACATTTATTGAGGTTGCTGAGTGTATGTGACAGATGGTGCTCTTATGTCACATCCCATCTTTCATTTTGTTTTGGAACATGCAAGTCTTCCATGCATGCATAATTGCATTACAACATTGTAGGTTTTTTTTTTGTGTACTTACTGAAACATAAAGGAATAATCCAATGTGAGATCTTTAGGGGGGGGTTGTGCTAGCAGTGCTGTTAAGCTGTTTGCTTTGGTGTTAAGTCCTGGCTAACTAGTATATGTTATGGTTTTTGCCTTCTGAAGGTAAACTTCAGGGGTAAAAGAAAAAGTGATAAGTTGCTATCATTTCATCCAGCTGCTGAATGCATTCAAGTAACTAGACAGATGATGTTCACTACATAACTTTTTTTTTCCTGCACATTCTGAAGCATATAAAATGAATAGTTCCCTTACAACAAAAGAATGCAGGTATGTTTGAACTTTCCAGCTTGAGTACTCTTCAGGTGCCAGTGCCTGAACATTTTATGATGTAAGTTAAGTATATGTGTGATTCTAAAATCTGAATGAAGAAAAATATATCTTCATTTTCATTATATGTGACATTACTTTTCCTTTTTACTGAAGAGTGAACTTGAGCCTGGCTTCATTAGAATGTTGCCAACCTAACTTTTATCTTCTAACATCCTGAATGTCTTCTGCTGTCTTTTATGACTGCACTAGTGGATGGAACATGCTGGAATTGCTGCTGGACCTGTAACTTTTGCCCTTGGTTTTCATTGAGAAAATGTGTTCATTTTAGTGTTGTGGGTGTTGTTTTTTTTTCCCAGCCTTTTGCAAGGAATGTAAAGATTATCTCTATTTTATACATTGGGGAACTAGACATTTATCTGAGATATACAGTATATGCAAAGTCAGCAAGCTGATAATGCTGCTGGAATTTCGGGCTTAAGCCATCAGAAGACTGGGACCACGAGACCTCCGCCCCGTTTCACGCTCCTCCAGGCACCCAGATAACACCAGATATCGATCTGGGGATGGTCGCCACACTCGCCCAGTGCTTAGCACCTCACCAGTGCTGGGTCTAGGGCTTCCAGGCATACAGCTGCAGTGGGTGCTTGGTGACTCAGACTTTGTCATTAACTGCATCCTCCTTACACTCATCCCACTTCTAATTGTTTTTGGCTGGTGACTGTTGATGCTTGGTTATTGTTTATATGTATGCATTCTTGCCTTTAAATGCAGCTAACTCAATGAAGGTAGTGAGGACATCTGCCCTCATAATGCAAAATGGAGAAAGGAAACACTCAGACCAAGGCAAATAATTCCAATGCATGCACTGTCAGTCACTGAGCCCTTTACAACCTTTAATGCTATTATTTAGTTGTATAACTTCATTTATACCTTCTTTGATTGGCTTTTGAACACTGTTCTCAAAAATCTAATTGACTGAATTGTCCATTGCTGCTATGGCTTGTGTAGGCCCAGGCAATTCATGCTCAGGGCTGTCAGCTAGCTGTACTGCAATGCTGTTGGTTGATTAAATAAGTCCTGAACATGACTGATTCTAGCCTGGCTTACCAGTGATCTTAGGCATCATGTGTGGTTCTTTAGAACACTGGTCAAGTAAACTTGTAAACATTTATATTTTTGTGCGTATTCTGTGCTTTTGGAAATGATGTGATTTGAATCTTAACCTTCCAGCATTACACTGTGTAATATTTCAGGGGCATTTATAATTTCTTACAGCATCAACATGCTTTGACCCTGACACAGCCTAACTGATGTTTCAGTGTAAGATAAATCAACCACTGCAGCACTGGGAGCGTAAAGGCAACTGTGCAGGTAATGCTTGAAAAGTGACAAGTGCCAACTCACCAGGGTAGTTAAATGCTGGTTATGCTGCATGCAGGGCAAAAGTACATCACAAGCCAAGTGGTTTTTTTCCCTTTAGTAGTATAAGGGTGATGTGAGTAAAATTAGAGTCTCAGGCTAAAACTTTTGTGAAGGAACTGAGAGGTGTGGCAACTTTTGATGATGTGTTTAGCTACAAATGTGAAACACTCTGTTTAATAGATGATTGCTGTCAGACAAGCAATAGGATGTGAAGAGACAAATGAGTAGCCCCTGATTTCCTTTAGTTACAATGTACATCACATAGTTTTAAATTATAAGAGCTAAAGAATGTGTTATTTCTTTTTTTTTTTTTCAGCTTGCAGCATGGTTGTGAGGCAGGGTGTACCTTTTTGTTATGTTAAATAACAGTTGGATTATGAGGAACAGGCCAGTTGAAGGTCTTCTACTTGTTCATATTGCATCTGATAAGGGTGTATATACTTCATGCATGTCTGTTGTGGGGCAGACTAATTTTTAATTGATGTTACAAGTAATTGCCTCTTTCTGCCTGGTTTAACAACTCTGTGCTGAAGCATTTCTAGCGTGGTTGCTTTTGCCCTGCTGTAGCTACTCTGACAACATCCTAATATGCACAAAGACAGTAAGATGTGGTTTGTAACAGCCATAAAGTTGTCTGTAGTACTTATGGTTTCTGTTCATTAGGACTTGAAGTTTGTTAAGCTAACTCATTGGCTGTTAATTAGCGTAATGCTCGTTAGGAGTTAAAGAAGATCAGCTAATGAAAAATTATGCTGAGGTGTCAACTATATTGAAATTCAATTATAGTCTGATCCTTGAGACTTTCAGCATTATGTGTTACTGTATCTAAAGCTGACAAATCTGCTTTGATGCAATAAATCTTGAATAATGTTCAAAATGGTTAAAAAGTACCTAAATACTTTCTGGTTTTTTTTTAACCATTTTGAATACTTTATTTTCTGTTTCCTATTGTTCTTTCTTACCAAAGTACTGACACATGAGGAAGAATTTGTCCCCTTTATATAATTTTTTTTTTCTTTTGGGCATTTTGATGATTTAATATTTGCAAGAGCATCATTAATTCCTTGAACAGTAGTGATACAAGTATGGTGACATCCAGCTTTTGATAGGTCAAATTTCTAGTTGCTCAAAGTTAACTTGGTACCACATGATGGTTTTCTGATGGGATAGCATACTTTTTGGAAAGAACATCTATTTTGAGTACCTGTGCAACATAGTTCTAACAGTTGTAGGCCACTTGGCCTGTAATGAAAGGCTGTAACAGCAATTCAGTGTGATAAATTAGACTGGTGTTAGAGTTTGGGGGTGGGTTTATTTATTTTTTTTTTTCACTCAGGTCTTTAGAGTTTCTTTCTGTTTACCTGTTCCTTAGATGTGCATCCCTAGATGTGAAGCCTTTTGGCCTTCTGTGCATCTGCCTTAACAGAGAACAGCAGACGGAGTCTGTCAGGTCAGAGCAGGAGCAAGAAGCCTGATTCTTCCACAGAGCTGCTAGATTTTTAAGCTAATTTTCAAGTCCTTGATGGTGTTTGTTACAACACTTTATCTTTTGGTTGGTCTGCACTCTGTCTCCTTTGTAGCAAGTGGTAGGACAAGAGGAAATGGCCTCAGGTTGTGCCAGGGAAGGTTTAGATTGCACATTGGGAAAAAATTCTTCACAAAAAGGTTTGCCAAGCCCTGGAACAGGCTGGCTGGGGGAAGTGGTGGGGTTGTCATCCCTGGAGGTATTTAAAAGTAGTGTAGATGGTGGTGCAGATGGACAAGGTTTAGTGGTGGTGACCTGTCAGTGCTGGGTTAACAGTTGGACTCGATGATCTTGAAGGTCTCTTCCAACCAGAACAATTCTATGATTCTATGATTTTTAGTGGTAAAAATACATAGTTTTATGATATCCCTCTGCCGTAAGAAAGAATAATTTAGCAATTTCTTTATGTGGATATGAAGACTCTTCCCCCCTCTGTTTCTCCTTTTATTATTCTTTTTCCTAAGCTTCACAGGTGTGGAGGGAATTGCAAGACAACTGAGGAGGCAATAATAAAAGTGCAGGTGTGCTGGATATGGTTTCCTAGCCTATGTGATAATGGATCATTGAACCACAGCTCCAATCTGTTGGGAAAGTTAATTAGATCCTTACCCACAGATATCAGACTAAGTCAGCGTGGCATCATTACTTCCCCACAGAGTTTGAAAATGATGAGACTAAATCCTGTGGCGGTGACGTAAAGGTTCCTTTGCTGCAGTTATGTCAGGAAGCCATATGGAGAGGGAAGAGAAGGGGTATGAGGAGAGGAAGCCCCTAGAAAATGTGAGTCGTGAAGCAGCTGTCTCTGGATGAAGGAGGAAATTTGTGAAATCCAGCCCCAGAGAGTGAAAGAAGGCTCTGATCTTACGTGTACTGCCTCTTCTCCTGTACATCTCTCCCAGCTGTTTATTTTCTTCAGTTTCTGGTGTTTCAGTAGAGTCCCTGGTAAACGATGTGGGTCAATATACAAAGTGTTCTTTTTCATAATGCTCCTAACACGTCTGGTTTTGTTGTTTTTCAGATCTATCTTGTGGGAGGATCTTTTGGACTCCGTGAATTTGCTCAAATAAGATACGACGTCCACAAACTACATGGCAAGGTAGTTTAAATGTTGGGTTTTTTTTTTACTTTTAATTTCATTTTGCATATGCACTGTCTTCTAAAGGATTGCTAGGACAAGCAAAGTATTGGTATTGAGGATTTGCCTTTCACCACTGGGCCCTGGGCTACAGCTGAGGCTTTTAGGCAGGGAGTAGTGTAGGTGACAATAAAGGGGTTGACATGATGATGAATCCTTTTACTGTCTGTGAAATGGATCAACATAAATAATAGAAAAATTTTATTTCCTTGCTTGATTATAAGTGGCAATTCTAAATCCCAAGAAGTGTAGCATATATAGAAGGCTATTACAAAGATGTTGTATCTGATTTAGACTAGAACTGATATTTTAAAAGGTTCTGTTTTCAAATAACACTTGGCATCAAGTATATAATATTAGATGGTTTGGGGGACTTGGCTTTGACTGAGGTCAGGAGATGCCTTTGACATTGTGCTACATCCTGTTCTCTAAGCTCTGTGAGAAAAACAGGAGCTGGTCTTTACTCAGTGTGTCAGCATGTACTACATGGAAGAAGCCTTTCTTTAAATGAAGTGGAAACCTGAATGAGGGCAGTAGCATGCTTATTAGTGCTACTTACACCTCCAAGTGTAACTCTAGTTCCAAATTGTGTATGAAATGGTCTGAAAGGAGCATGTCAGTTCAGCAGAAGGTAATATTGGCTTGCTTTCCCCACCTCTGTGATGTTCAGGTCTATCACTGCAACGCAGAGAGACTTCCTGGTCTCTATGCTGCTGACTGGCTGGTGGTATGAAGCTTTTTTAAAGCCTGTATGGCACTTTATATAAAATATTCTTGTGTAAGACTCAGGACACTGTAGCTTTCCACTGTGGTCAAATCTTTGAGAACCTGAGCTGTTGAGAGTTTGGAGACCCCCTTGTTTTTTCCTAGGCTCTTGTTGTAGGCCATCTAAGCTACTTCAGTCATTCTTCATTGTTCCTTGTGTTGCATACCTAGCTGTGCCCTTGGAAGCACCATATGGCCCACCCCTGCTCAGTCCCATATTTGACAGGGGAGAGTAATCTCACAGAACTTTTCTCCAGTGCTATCCTTTGGATAGTTATTTTCTATCAGTCCTGGGCTTTTAGGATCAGTTGCAGCTTCAAGTTTTTCTCCAACCAGATGGGAATCACGAGGACAAGAGTCTGCCTGTTGTGTTTCTGTCATCTTTTTGATCAGATTCATACTCAGTGAATTAAATTTGGCCTCCATGATCTGCACAGTGACCACAACCCAGAGAAAAAAAACCGGTAATAGTTGTGCTCATTGAGATCTATGAGGCTTCTTGTCCCAGCATTTATAATCAAGGGAAGCATCATTGAATTAGACAGTGGTACATGAAAGCTCTGAGGGGAAGCTGCTACCCCCTGGAGTCCTTAAGCTCTGAAAAGCTAAAAGAGGACATCTGGATTCTGCTCTAACCAGTATTACTTAAGGCTGCAGCATCTCTTTTGTGTTTTTTTCATTACAATTTTATGTAGGAATAGATGAAATTTAAATAAAGAACAGTGCAGTATTGGCTGAGAACTGGTAACACCAACTTCAGGTTCGTTTGTAGACAGACAAATCAAAACAATGTGTTCCATTAATTTCTGTTTCTATGCTTATAAAAATAGAGGTAAGAACTGCTCACATTAAGTAAGACGGCAGAAGAGATTAGAATGTATTTTAACTGATAAACAAACCTAGTTTAAAACATACATGAATCTTGAGAAAAGAACACAAATCTAATTAATTTAAAAACTGTTAAAAATCCTGATGGTCATAGCATCTGTTTAATGTATCACTGGTTAAAATGATTTTGGGTTGGAGTAGAATGTAGAAGCTTTTCTTATATAACACACTTTGACTAGCATAAATCCTTATCAGAACAGGGGCAAGTGGTCCTTTTTGGGGGTTTGGGTAGTTATATGCAAATTGCAATAGGCAATGAAATAAATACAAATTTTTTTTTTTTTTTTGTTATGGTTGCTCCTTTGGAATAATAACTGTTTAATTAAATAACACTTTTCATACAAGGAGCTCAAAAGACTGTCACATAATTTAAATGAATTAAGCTTCATAGCCAGAAAAGGCAGGATTAGTATTTCCATTTTTACTGCTGGAAAAAAAATGGAGGTTGCAAGAAGTTAAGCAACCCATCCAAAAGGAGGCCTGGGTTTTTTTATCATATTTTAAGGATATGCAAACTATACTATGTCCCCTTTTGTAACCATGACTGCTAAACTTGTTTTCTTGCTAGTTCAACTGCTTGATGGAAATTAGGCAGCCCTTTTGTGGTATATCTCTACTACATTTCAAATACTAACCCGTGTCCTTTTCTTTTTTCAGTCTGACCGTTCTCATTGTGCTGGCAGGGAAATATGCTAGTAGGCAAGTTCCCAGTTGACAGTAATATCTCAAAAGGAATTGTTGTAGTAGAAAGTGTCTCTGTTTCAAGGACTAAGGGGTTAACTGCCACTTTCTCTTTGTGGTCTTGTGGCTTAATGAGGAAAAGCTGCATTAGTGATAATGCCTGTCTTATTAATGTCAAATTGGCTTTTGAAGAATGTTCCTTGATAAAGGAATTAAAATTCAAGAGAAAATGGTGGTTTGGACTTCTGAGGGACTATGGTTTGGTGGTGGTGCCTTGGGCTGAGGCTAGGATTTGGGCTGGGAGAGAGACAGAGGCTGAAGTAGGGCCAAAAAGGTGCTGCAAAAAAGGAATTCTCTCTTCTGGTTCATTTGGGCCATGGGCTGAGGCTCAGCTGACGTGTAGGGCAGAGAGATGGAGCCCAGAGCTCGATCTCTGCAGTTGAAGAGGGGCTGTTAGCTTGTCAAGAACACATCTTTTAGCCATCTAATACAGCATCTTTGGATATCAGGGCTCTGTATAGGCCCATCTCTTACAAATGCAAAAAAGCATTTTGGGTATACCTTAATTTACTCAGGATACTTTGGTCAGTCTCATTCCCTCAGCACACCGCATCTTTTGTATTTAAAGCGAACTTACAGTGAGAATCTTGTTGATGTAAATGTCCGTCTATGCCGGTCAGAATTCTCATGAAACTAATCAAGGATTCTTCCATTATCTATTGTTGCCAAAATGTCCATTAATGGAGAAATCATTAGGTTAGGTAATCGTTTCTTTTCTGGGAAGAATTTATGCAAATCCAAATTGGTTGTAGCAAACCAGGTACGCTTACGGGAAAACCCTTGCAATGAATGGAGAAGAAATGGGCAGGTTTGTATAGGCATTGTTCCAAACACCTTTATTCTCAAACAGAAAACTAGGCCCTGTCTTTGTCTCATGTCTTGTTGTGTATGTAATTGAATAGAGATGTCTATTTAAGGATTTTTTTTTACAGAAGATGACTTGTATTAAATATACAGAAAATGTTTCCTTTTAACTATATAATAAATGGTTTTGGTTTGCTGCATGCCCACCATTGTCATTCAAGGCATGGTGGAGACTTGGTGATTCAGATCTTATTGTGGATATAAGAATCTCAGACATGTGGAGTGATCTGTGCTGGTGACTGTTAGTTGTTGCAGAAGGTTGAAGAGAAGCAACATATCAACTGCTGGGGAAGATCCAGGTTTTCAGTCCATCACCAAGCCTTTTAGACTAATAAAATAGGATTTGTAAGCTCCAAAACTTCTTTGTTGCAGAAATATAATTGCAAGGCAGGTTCTCAGAGTATGGGGAAACGAGTTAGGACTGGGCAAGTTCCTCCAGGGTCACATGCAGCAGAAGCACTCCTAGGAAAGCTAGAATCTCTAGGTCATTTTGTCAAGAAACAAAACATCCATTAGCCTTTGAAGTCTGCAGATAGGTCCTGCTGTGGAGCATGTATGACAGTGTTACCATACTGACCTCTTTCATGTTTCCAGCCCACGTAGATCCTGTTCACTTTTCCTTTGTCCTATGCAAAGGGAGTGCACCCCACAGGTAGAATGCTAAGAAATCAGGATAATAATGTTTTTTGTCTTACTGAGGCAGAAAGCAGAGGCAGGGAAGGGCCAAAATAACAGAAGTTTAATCTTTTCTCCTACATGAGTTTCACCCTTGAATCAGCTGTTGTGTAGCATTGTTTAGCGTTCCAGGAGGTAAAAGCCAAGTGAAAACAAAAGTACCTGACCTGTTCTTTCAGAAGTCCATCTTCTGGGAGCAATAAAACTGTAAACCAAGAAAGGGTATGAAAGGAATGGTGGCAGTGGTGAGAAGCATACTCACTAGTAAGCATGCTAGGAGCATAAAGCTTTTTTTGTGCAGACTGAGTAGAAGGCCTTTTAGAATTTCGGTAAAGGAGATGGCAGAGATTTGAGCTCCTTTGCTAATCTTTTTGACCAATTGATTGACATGTAATTACTCCTGAGATGCTGCTTATAGACACCTGCAAGGTGTAAGTGTTGCCATTGTCAATTCTCATTTAGTGCATTCACTTGGTGTCTGGAAGTCCTAACTCATGCAGTGGTATAACTGTGAGGATCTCAGCTTTTTTCTTATAATCCTAGACCTTAGAGTTGGGAAGAAGAGCACATATGGTGCATAGAAGATTATCCTCAAAGCCTTGCTGTCCTTCAAAAAGGAAAAGAAATGATGACTGAAAGAGAAAAGAAGGCTAATATGACACTGACATTTTACTGGTTTAAAGCTGTTCTCATTAGGGGCCTTCATAGTGATTTAAGGGCATTGACTGTTTCATTGGTTATACTCAGTATTACAGTTTTAGAATATTGTTGGTGGGTCCCTGGTGTTGTCCTTTAACATGGTGTCTTGAAGCTCATGAATGGGTGTCAGGGGACCCACAGCAACATGCAATTTAAATAACTCCCATAGATCTCACTGGAACTTTTACGCCCATTTTGTTCAGGATCTTGCTTCAGTTCCCTCCTCTGCCACGGAGCTCCTTTCTGCCTATGAGCAAGTCACTGAATTTTAGTGAGTCTCACTCTCTCAGTCCATAAAAGGGAGATAATTAATGCTGCTCTACTTTACAGAGGGAACAGGAAAGTTAATTAATCCAAATAGAAGGAATTATTTAAATTCAAATGAGTATTTAAAAATATATTTTCTCAGGTGCGATCCATTAATTCAAGTGGTTTGGGTCAGGGTGAAGAAGTTTGGGAGGAAACAGGAACAGAGAACTGACCAGTTTCCACGAGGCCTTTATATCAAGGGAGAACATAACTGGCATTTGCCTCAGGAAGGTCCAGGACATCAGTCCAGCATTTTTTAATGGATAAATAGCCCCTCATTTTCAAGTGGATAGTTGAGATGCAAGTGGTATCAGCCTGTTAGAATGGTATAATTCTGGTTCACAGACAAACTGCAGCTTGTGTCAAGCTGTTGAGATGATGACAACTGCAGCAGCACAATGTTTAAAACAGGTTGCGACATCTGCCCAAAAAGAGGAGTAAGTTTGTGAGTGACTGGACAAGACTGTGCTGTGTGGCTGGCTGGCACATCCATGCTGCTTTCACTGCCTGAACCAGCTCAGGTCCATCTGCAGCAGTTCCACACGCAAGTGTGCCCTGAAGCATCACAAGGAAAATTGTCCATTGGCTATTGCTTCTGGTTTACCTGCCTGGGAACTCCATCTGGTGAGGTTTTGTACCCCAGCAGAAGTTTAGGTTGGTCTTTTTTTTTGTTTGTTTGTTTTGTTGATTTGTTTTTTGTTTTCCAAAAAACAAGCATTACAAAATGACAATAACCGTTTAAATTACCTTTAAAGTTAGTGTAGTTTCTGAAGAATGTGTCATGTTTCTGTATGCCACATCATTTTCTTCCTTTAAATAATGGATTGCCTATGAAGTGAAGATTTGAAAACCAAGTGACCTAAACGTCTGCATATGTCTGTACCATTTAAAATTAAACAAATAATGCTTTTTTTTTTTTCCTTATAATTGTGGAATGCCAGTGGGTTGTCCCCACTGTTAAACATATTGTGAAATACTAGCACTAGATAGAGCTGCTTTACTGCAAGCTGTGTTGTTTATCCTGTCTAAGGAGCTGCGTCTGGTTTAGAAATACTGTTTTTAGAAAACAGTATTTGCTCTATTTGCAAAGCTATCAAAGAAACTAAGACTTGAACTGAGATAGCAAACAGTATTGTAGCAAGGTTGTAAAGGTGTAAAGGTGTGCTTTTCACTTTCTTCCCCTAAATTGTTTGACTGACTTTTATTGCAATTCTTAATGGATAAGCATCCATGCTTGAAATCATATTACACCTTGGTGTTCTGAAAGATCATATGTTTGAACAGAACTGACTGACTTCACCATTTCAAGATAGGCCAAGTCCTTGTGATTGGACTGGACTGGCAACATCCTTGGTGGTTTAGTTTATTCTAATGGCAACTAATGGACTTAACGTGATCACTGCCAGCCCAGGTTGTTCCAGGCACTCAGTTATCTTCTGTGTTCTGCAGGCTTTCTGCTTGATTCTGTTCCAAATGGATTTAGACTCCATCCTCTAGACTTCGTGGTGTGCCAATGCACACGTCCTACCAATGCTGAGGTCAACTTAAATTAACACTCTTAGTCCTCAAAATATTCTAAATGGGTTGTTTGTATTATTAGAGTTAGGGAAGAGAAATTTCAATGCTTGGTACCTGCTCAGCTAAATCTAAATGTATGTTTGTGGTGCTGTGCACTAAGTCAGGGATTTGTCTTGCTCATGTTTCTGTTTTCTTAAATGAAATGCCCAGTTTGAGATAGCTATCCAGGCAGCCACTGGAGGTGCTGAGAGAGAGAAATGCCCCTGTAATGCACTTCATTCAATTTTAAAATAGATGCTTGAGAAATATGTTTTCTCTTTTGACCAATGGAAAAGTAGAGAGATGGAGCTCAACATTTTATTATTACCATGTGTGAGACAAGCACCACCCTTAGTGTGTGAATATATTCATATTTAATTTGACCAGTGAATGGTAGGTGAGATAAAGCTCTACCTAACTGCAGGTGCAGATGAGTTAGGCTTTTGGACACATCTGAATGTGAAATTTATTTTCTCTAGAAATGTCGATCTCTATTCAATTGACTATAGGAGGAAACTAATAGAGACTTTATGCTTCAAATCAAATGTTTAGATGGATAAAATTAGGTGAAATGAAGCCCACCCTAAATATTCTTTCCCTGGAGCTTCATTGCAAACGAGCAGATGGCTTGAAGGTAAAGGAACTAGTCTTTAATCTGTTGTTTATGTCCAAGGTATTCAGTGGTTCTGGAGTGTTTCCTCCATGATTTCACAGGAGGCTGTATTAAAAACATCCTGTTTGATTGGAGTGTGAACAAGATCAGAGTATCTTTAATTGGTGTCTGGTGGAATTTTTTGGATGGGAAAGGTATCCTTTATAAACTTGTCAGTGAAGGAGCATGGAATCATTTTAGTGTTTGGTGCTAACTTTGGAAGAAGAATTAAGTCTCCTCGTCTAGCGTTTTAGCATTTATTTATAAATGCGTCTTCATGTGTTTAATTGGTTTCAGTAAGCTAATTACACAAGCACAGTGTGGCAAGGGATTGATGTTGGTGATTATTGTTATCTTATGTTTTTTTCCTTAGGCAGGTCAGGTTGGCCTAAGTCTCATGTCTAATGAAGACAAACTCTGACTAATTTCCTTGTGTAAGTAGATTTAGCTGATTTTCAAAGACTAAATTAATTAATGAGCTTGGCCTTAGGTCCTCCAAAAATTAAGAAAATAGTATGCTGAAATGTTGTTTGGTGCTTTAGGGAATGTGAGAAGCATACATTCATGATTGCTTACAGAAGGAGAAAAAAAAAGGTCTTTGTCAGTCATTTATCTTTATGCAAATGAAGTGCATTTTACTAAATTAAAGCAGACCCTGCTTTCAAGCATGGCCTGCTTAGTGGAGGGCCTTAGAGTTGGGTGTTCAGTGAGGCTCCTGATTGATGGCTATGCAGGTGCCCTTAGAGCATCTTTGTTTCTGTTGGCAGGGGGAATTTGGAACTTGTTACATTTTTTGACCATGGTTCAGAATCATCCAAGTTAGTAATTTCCTGCAATATGGCACAAAAATGAAAGGGTAGCAGAGCTTCTCATACTCTCTGTTGTGGTGGTACCAGATGTTCAGATGTCAGTTTTCATTCTAGTTTCAGTTCAGTCCAGAGGGACTGTATGGAAATGAGCTCTTTATCCATGCTGTTCTTGAAGATTTTGAGGTTCAGCTGCTAGTCTTGGGTTCACATTTCTCCATTGACTTCAGCAAAAACTGATCCATTTTACTTGAGCTCAGATCACTACCCCACTTTGTCTCTGAACAGCTGCTTACTGAATTTGCTATGATATCAGACAGAGGTGCAATTTTTTCATTTTTTAGCCAGTCTTTCAGTTTAGCATATTAAACAGCATTTTTCTGTAGAAGACAAATACGGAGTCAGTCATGGATTCACTAGGATTTCTGTTGCTCCATTCTGAGGCTGGCACTCTGTGTGTGTGCTTTCAAACTGTTTCCAGTGATTGGAGTCACCTAGACCCACTGCTTATGGTCACTGAAAACAGCTTACAGCACTGCAGGACAACCTGGAGATAAGGTGTTGCCCATACCTGCCCTTTCATACCATCTTGTATCAAGTTATGAAAAATGATACCAAGGCCATCTAGCCTGTTCTCATGAAATCAGGAGACCTGTCAATACCAGAAGGCATCTATTAATATCCTGAAACAGGTATGGGCTCTCAAAATCATGATATGGTTGTTAAAAGTTGGGACAGTCTCATTAAATCTGGATGTGATGATGTTAATAATAGTAATACAGAGATTATTTTGGTAATATGTGTGTTCACTGATGAAGAATTAAAGCTGTATTAATTTTTAATTTTGAAATATCTGGCTTTTAAATGAATCCTTAGTTTCAGTCTTGTAATATTGTGCCAGCATAAGTTTTTGGTAATGAATATGAAAATGTATTTTTAATGATACTGGGTTTGGCCAGATACCCTAAATAATAATGTTCAGGGTTTCCATGGTAAAGTGTTTCACTGAATCTTTGTCAAGTTTTTTTTTTTGAGAAGTTTTTCTTTTTTGATGCAGGAAAGCCCTTACCTTTAAGTAAGTAGTACTACTACTGTAGAAATCACAGGCGTTTTCTGCCATCTATGCCAGGATGTCATGCTATACCTGTGTCTAAGGATACATTAATAAACATCACTGAGTGAAAAATGGCATGTCTAAATGGCAAAAAAATGTGAGGCAGAAAGGTCTTTTATAAAGATTGGAAGAACTGACTTGAAGTTTCCCAGGCTTAATATCTGTCTAGAACTAAAGTTTTGATTCCTAAAATTCCCTTTCTGTGGCTGTCTGGATGGTATCACTTTTGGACTGAATACATACTTAAAATTCTGCTTTTGGCCAAGCTCTCTAGTACCATAGTTTTCATGGTGCTGCATAGCTTGGCATCTATTAAATATACAGAAAATCTTTTAGGCTGTAATAAATAGATGCTCCTCGATTTGTGGTAGCTGAGGTGTGTGAGCTGCTGAGTGCAATGAACCTGAAAGGAGGTTGTAGAGTGGTGGGTGCCAGTCTCTTCTCCCAAATAATAAGTGATAGCACAAGAGTAAATGGCCTCAAGTTGTGCCAGGGGAGATTTAAAGTGGGTATTAGGAAAAAAAAAATTCTTCACTGAAAGGATTGTCAAGCATTGGAACAGGCTGCCCAGGGAAGTGGTTGAGTTGCCATCCCTGGATGTGTTTAAAACTTGGGTAGATATGGTGCTTAGGGACATGGTTTAGCAGTAGACTTGGTAGAGTTAGGTTAATGGTTGAACTTGATGATCTTGAAGGCCTTTTCCAACCTAAACAATTTTTTTATTCCATATTAAACATCTTGAAGCTGAGCCCGCTTTTGTCAGGATGTTCTTTCTCGGAAATGAAGGATTTGTTCTTTTGCTTTAAAGCAAGCAAACAAACAAACAAACCCTGGTCCACCTTGCTGTGAGTTTGCTTGACTACAAATCTGAACTGGATGGAGGTGTCTTCTTGAAGTTCAGGATGAGTTATCTAGTACTTACAAACTCTTCAGCTTCAGCCTTTCCTCTTGTCTGTATGTAGTTACTGTGGCTCAGATTGCTGCCCAGTGTGGCCTAGGTCCCTGTAAATCTAGTTCTGAATTTCCAGGCATATGTACTAACACTTGTACTCATTGCTATTTACCTCTCTTGAACCAATAAGTGCCTTGGTGACCCTGTGCATTGTTCCAGCTTGCATATGAGAAAGTGGTGGGTACACACAGAAGACTGCCTTGGAGTGAGTGCTTCACGTGAGGTCTCTAATATTTATGTGCAGGAAATTCAGAACACAATTTGGATCTCAACTGGCATGTCTTAACATGGGAGTGCTCAATAAAAGGAGTATGCTCTGCACACAAGGGAACTCTTTGGGTGCACAAAAGTTCCAGTTGATACATGTTGTCCAAGATTTCCAAGCATCAAGCAGCCACATTAGAGCTACCACCTGACACTGCTGCACAGCATCTGGAAATTCCAGGCAAATGGCCAAATTTGTCTTTTTTTTGCCAGACATAATTTCTATGTGGAAAAAAAGGGCTGTGTCTGGATAAACCTGGGCATCTGGCAGCTTTACCTCATATTATTGAGCTTCTCTGTGATGAAATAGAAAATAGATACATATATTATAAATGTGTTATATGTAAATATTAGGAGTTCCTTGTTTTAAACAGAAGCCTTTTTTCCATTTCATAATTCTCAGTGGTGTGTCTGTTGTCAAGATTAGATTCAGATGAAGAGAAGGTTATTAACTGCAAGTGGAACTAATTTCAGTACATAAAATGTTGATAGCTTTCAGATCCTTGCATTTTATATACTACCAAGAATTCTGTTTGGTTGTTTCAAATCCTGTCACATTGCCACAATTAATTACTAGTATTTTTCCCTTGCAATTGAAGTGATCACAAGTGTGTAATTTAGCTTCAGACAGCTTTTAACCAAAATATAATTTAATATCCAGCTGTTTTTTCCCTTAAGTCCCTCAAGCACCAGAAAGCATGTAGTTTTCCAGACTCATCTTGTGAAGCCAATAGCCATGCTGTCAGCAGATTGAAGCTTGAACAGAAGTGCTGGAGTCCCAGTCCCTAGATCAGGTTTTTCTGCACTTCTGAATAGTTTTTACCAAAGAAGTGTTGAAAACCCTTTGCCAGGAATGTTTCTGTTTTAAGTGTGGTCTCTGTCTAAATGGACCTTCTCTTCTCCATTGTGTTTTGAGGCTAGAAAGACTAGAGTCAAGTGGTTTTGTTGCAAACTATGACTATGTGACAGCCTGGAAAAGCAGAACTCAAACTTGTATCTGGAATACAGCCATTAACCAGAGGGGAAGATGCATAATCTGTCCCTCTTCAAATATCCATCAGTGCAGAAGACATGGGTAGGTTTGCTTGTGACTCAGTAGGTGACACAGAGTCAGCACTGAACCTCCTGCACATTGTGTCAGGCAGTGCTTAACTGCCTTTTTTATGAGACAAAAATAACTTTGCCTTTAGAACCTGAGCAAGTGCTGAAATTAGTATTGTAGCTGGTACAACATCATGTCTTGCCTCCCTGGAGTGCAGCTCAAGGAGGGCAGAAGATACTTCAGAGTGTATGTTGTCCTTGTGCGAGCAGATGGGTGGCTATGGGGTCAAGGAATCCATGAGCTCTGCCTAACAGTCCCTCCACTTCTGCCCCCTCAAAGGCTGTGTGCTGTTCATAAAGCCAACCAAGCCTAAGCTCTGGGGTGATGCAGAGCAGAAGACTGATTTAGGTGTTCCCAGAGGAATCTCTTTCTTCACTGGTTCCAGGGAGAATGCAGGAACACAAGCTCGGACACTGCATAGAGAAGAAAGGTGACTTGTTTTGTTAGTGTCTAAAATGTATGAATTAAAATCTTCTGCATTCATAATTCCAACTGAATTTAGTAGAATTGTTTTGTTAATGGTGGATTTTCAGCCCTTACGAGTACGCCTGCCATGATAGGAAAGTAGTAACCTTGATACTCATGTTTTAAATGTGATTGCACCAGCTCTTACCATGACAACTTTCTCTAATGTACCCATCAGAATGTCTGAGCCTTTGGCAGGTAAATGTGTTATTTATTAAAAGTAGTGGCAAAATACCTTTCAAAAGAAACGAGTGTGTGATGTACAAATGTACTGCAAATTCTAGTAATCTAAAATATAGGTAATTTGGCAGATGAAAAGCTTTCTGTAAGTGGTAAAGTAGTAGAATAGGCTCCTTCTTCTTGCTTTAAAACTTCACTAGATGTCAGTGTGGAAAGTATTTTTACTTAAGTGCTATGTGAACTGTAGAATGAGAAGTGTTAATTCCTTTTACACATGCAGATTTAGGATGGCATTTAATAGAGTTGGGTAGTTGGGTTTTTCAATATGTAATTTATTTCTGGAAATGCAGTTTCAGAACAATGAAGGCAATTTTGATAAGGTCGTACTGGATCCTGAAAATTGTTTCTGTTCAAATAGGCATAAAAAGTTAAAATTTGTTTCAGTACTTAGAGAAAGTTTTGAGATTTGTATTATAGGTCACAATGCCATTTAAAAACATAATTAAAAAACAATTTTTACGATTAAAAAAGTTGAAGACTTTCATGTTTTGTTTTATATTGTTGATTATTTTGAGTCAGCAAAAAATTTAATGTGTATTTTCTTGCTGTTGGTTTGTGAAAACTGGAGGTGTTTACATGAGAATAATGAGTGTATTTTCACATGGCTCAAGGCAGGACTTAGACATTAACTTACACATTTAGAAAAGAAAGAAATGCATGTATTTATACATTTAAGCTTGATAAAATAAAGCATTCCTAATATGTAAGTGTGCTGTGCATTCTTTTAGCTGTGCTATGTGTTTATATGACATTTAATGAATCAAACTCTCTCAGTTCTCCATGAGAAGAGTGGTTGGTTTGGGCCGTTTTTTTGTTGCTGTTTTGTTGAAGCTTCAGTGCTTTTATCAAGGCTTCAAGTTTTGGTTTCCTATGAGATGGCTTGACTTTCCCCTTTAAATGAATTCCTTTGTGTTTCTGAGCTGACAGACCAAGTGAAAGGTCCTGGTTTAGATACTCAGTGGTGCCTTTAGCTTTGCTATTTTGTTCGAGTCAGCAGCTGCTAGGCCTAGTTTAACAGGACAGGCCTAACGAAGCCATCAGTGAACAGGTGACCACAGGTGGGTGTTTGTCCTGAAGTACAGAACTAAAGAGGACACCCTCTCCAAACCCTATTTTGTCTGCTGGTACGGCAAGGAGAAGTTTGAGAAGGGAGGAACATGGGCTGCTTCCACCCTGACTTCACAGTTCTCAGTTTCTCTCTGGAAGTTACTTGCTTTTAACAGAAACTTCAGTGACCTTTCTGGGTTTTGGAGTTACCACAAAGGAGGTGATTTTGTCTGGAGTTAGGATATGACTAAAAGAATGATAAGGAAAAGCTTAAACTGTATTTGCACTAATTTCCCAGCTTTAACTTACCTAGTAGGTTCATAGCCATTAAAAAGCAATCTTTTAAAAATATGATAAAAAAATGTTGACTCTGCAGGCATTGCATCCAAAAGTTGCATTTTGTCTTTACTGTTTCTAGCTGTTAAGTATCTTCCATTTAGAGGCAAAAAGGCCTTTTTTTTTGACTGAATATGGGTGTCACACACACACTATGTGAATCTTTACATACACCTTAGCTGAGTTTTTAGTATCATGTCCATTACTCTTAAAAAGCTGATGGAGATGGAACCAGTTAGCCCTCTAACTGGAATACAGTAAATCCTTCTTTAGTAAATATTCAACAACTCTTATTAGTTCATTTTGTATTTGTGCAACTTTATTCAAATTAAAAGCTTTTGCCAATAAAGATCCCATGATTCTGAATGCAGTTTTAACATTTTTCATAGTGGAATTGAACCTTCCTTTTGCATACATTGGAAAATGCTGTATTCATAGTAACTAAATAAAAGGGTGATGGGATAACTGAAATGTTCAGAAAACTGTTTGAAAATGTGTGTGTCAAATACATAAAGAGCAGGTGCATTATAAGGAATTCTGGGAGTTTTGTTAAAACATTGCAAAGAGCTCACATGCAAGATAAGATGTGATGAAACCGATATTTAAGAACTTAAAATCATTTAGTAGCTTTCATTTATTTTTTCATAAATTATACTCACACATTGAGGAAGAGAAAAGGAATTGAATTACTGCTTTATATAACATTTCCTTTTTCTGAACCTTAAGGGTGTTTAGTTTATATCCTGTACTTCGCAATGTGTACGTGCCTGTAGAGGACAGGTATAGCGTACTAAAGAGACTTTACAAAGGCACCTTGAGAATTGTTTTTTAATGTTTTTAAAATAGGCAGTTTATTCCTTGTGCTGTTTTCTCTGTCAATGTTTTGTGAAGGCTGACTCAGCAAGTTCTGCAACTCTTGTTCCAGGCTAAGAATCCTTTTTTGTGACCAGTGGTCCAAAGGAAAGAATGTGCTATTGGCTTACTTTTCACCCCTTTCTGTGATGATAAATAAATGCATTAAATCCTCTTGAGAGGAAACCAGGCTGAACCAGTCTTGCCTTTCTTGCATAGTTTACACTAGAGTTCTTCAGCATGTTCTAGCCATTTCACCCAGGAGGTCTTACACTTTTGTTTCTTGTTTAGAAGAATGTAATAAGTAACTTTGGGAAAAACTGCACAGAATACTCAGCAAGTGACTCCATTCATACTGTTGGGTTGCAGAGAAACCAAGATGTAGCAAAGTCCAGGCATGCCAGCTTTGAGCTCTGCACTGGAGAGCTCTGCCATTCTGACTTGAAGGTGGCTGCCTCTATACTTAGAACTGGTTCACATTTATGTGTCCAACAAAATTGACTGTTCCCTTGCAGGGACCTTTCAAAACGACCAAGGGTCTTGCTGTTATTTCTGGACTTGTGGGTTTGGGGTTTTTTCTCTGTTGGAATACTTTATTTTATACTAGAAGGAACAGCTTTTGCACTGAATTTTAATGTGAAATGAAATTTATGCTAGCATACTCAGAGGCAAGGTTTAAGGCACTAATTTATGTTTTATAAATCAAATAAATGTGCACCTGCAAATCAAGCTGGATGCGAAAGCTTACAAATCATTGATTAAATGCTTGAGGACTTTCTTCTCGGAACTGAAAGCTATAGAACCCTTGCTAGCTTAGATATGAGAAATTTAAGTATGCTTAAGTGCTTGCTGAAGTATGGGATGGTTTGATCACCGTTATAGCTGACAATTAATTGCATTTCCCATGCCACTGTCATGTGAAAATGTGTGGTGGAGAATTTGGGACTGTAGGTCTTTTTTTGATCCCTCTGGAAGCCAGTAGAAGATTAGGATTTTGAAAGATCACTGGTGCACCATGTACTGTAACTCTGGGAACTGCTGCTGTAATAAGATTTTATATTGCTCCTTGGGAAATGGCTGCATTGATTTCTGTCAGAGACTGGATGAAATATTTTTCTGTTTAACTGTCTGTATTCTATGCAGATCTTAGGAAGGAATCAAAGGACACAAAGCCAGGTTCTGCATCTAGTCTCAGCTCTCTCCCCAGTGTTCAGAAGTATTCCTGTCCAAGCATATGCAGTAGCCTTACCTAAGTGTATTTTATGTGTTAAATATAAATACCATAGCTAAAGGGTGTTGTGAATGCAGTTGCACAAAGTGGTATGTTTTGCCTTGCCCTTCTCTGTTACCAAAGACTGTGTGCCAAAGGGCTTGGCGTAAGTACAACCTTTGTTGTACTTTACAACCTTTACAAGCTTCATTCCTTTAATTCCTTAAGTAGAACAACACTCAGCTTGGCTGTAGTTTACACTGTGCTTCCCAAGTCCTGGGGTTTATCCTCTCTTGTCTACAGCATCTCACTCTGCTTGTAAACCACAATTTAGAATATTTATGACACAGACTTCTGTAACAATTTATGGGACTCTTTTCTTCTGAAGGAAGATTAAAGTTGACTGATCCATGCAAGATTGCTGATTTTCCATTTAGAGGAGTTAGGCATATGGTAAATGTTTTCAAAGAAGATATTCTACTGGGAGAGCCAGAACGGGTGGTACTGGTTTATTCAAGTTTAAAAAATGGGTGGGAGAACAAAATGAAGGATTTAATATGAACAGTTATTTTGTGGACTCCGTGTTGTGGATGCTACAGGAGAATTGTGTCCCATATATTTATGCTGATGTGAGCAAATAATAATAAAAAAGCTTAATTTATGTTCATTATATTCAAGCTATTGTCATACCCCATTTCTGGAGTAAAAGCTATTATTTTTAGGGGAGGATAGGGTAGGAAAGAATACTGATTTTAGTAAAAATAACAACCTAGTTTTAGGGTAGGAACATCTTCTACTGCCTTCTGTAAATGCTTACTAGAGGAAGAGTTTTGTAAGACTTTGGCATGCAAATATTTGATCAGTTTCTGAACAGAAGTATACAATTTACTGCCCTGAGTTCTGTGAGAGGAGACTGTTAAAAGCTCAGTCTGCTTCTCATGACACAGTTGTCTCCTGACAGTTTCGTTGTGTAGGAATTGAACCCTTAATTTCAGAAGATGTAATATGCATGAGACTTGGTTTGAGCTAAAAACCATGGCCATAAATAGTAAGTGGACAAATAAATAATAAGGTTCTAGCTGAGAGACTGCTTGTGAAAGGGGGCTGTTTAAATTACAGAGCCAGGCACATGTGTATTGTGGATGACTGGGAGGCTACCCTGAGAATCAGAACGTGAAGCAGCTTGCTTCTCTTCTCTGAATGCTGAACAGGAGTGACACTGGTGATCTGCTTTGTGATCCTGGGTTTCATAGATCAGAATATTTGGGGTTGGAAGGAACCTTTAAAGGTTGTCTAGTCCAGCCCCCCTGCAGTGAGCATTTTCAACTAGAGCAGGTTGCTTGGAGCTCCATCCAGCCTGATCTGAAATGTTGCCGTGTCTCCAGTGTTTCACCACCCTCAGTGTAAAAAATTTCTTCCTTCTATCTGGTCTAAATCCTCCTCACTTTTAGTTTAAAACCATTACCCCATGTTCTGTCACATCAGGCCCTGCTAAAAAGACAGTGCCTATCGTTCTTAGAGGCTCCCTTTTAGTACTGAATGGCTGCTATAAGGTCTCCCTGGAGTCTTCTCCAGGCTGAACAACCCCAACTCTCTCATCCTGTCCTCACAGGAGAGTTGTTCCATCCCTCTGAACATCAGGAGGGGACAGTGGTGGTGTTCTTTGGGCTCCTTTGTGGAAGAGAGGTATCCTTTTCATATCCTGGAGGTAAAGTCAGTGACACACCAATTTCACAGTCGCTCTCTGTCTGTATTATTTACTGCAGAACCAAAATGATCTGTGGTCACGGAGGATCAATGCAAAATTGTTAGTTAGAGAATTTAGCAGCACATTTGGGTTTATAACTGTACAAGAAATATTTGTGTCACAAACAAAAATATCACTGGAAAGAATGTAGAGAGGCCAACAATTTATCGCCGTGCATGGCAGGAGTCCCTGCCGTGGGGCTGCAAGCACCATTTTCCTGCTTTGCTCTGAAGTGATAGCCCTTGGTCTGCACCCCGAGGTGCACCCTTTTTTTCCCCCCAGAAATTCAGTCTAGGTTCTAATTGAAAAACTGAAATGTCAGCCTTAAAATGAGAAGCGGCAGCTAGATTTTAAAAGGATTTTAGGTACTTACAGCCTTAAAAGCTACCTATGAAGATTGCTAAGAATAATTTTGTGCTTAGCCCCCATTACTTTTAGCCACCTCAGAATATTTTTTTAAGCCTTTGTCTTTGAGAACCTTTTGAAGTTTAGTAAGGGTAAATCTGAAGGGACATTGGAATGCAAAATGGGACAAAATTCTCATTTGAAAACTTTCTTCTTAAAACCTTCTTAGACTTTTGTCTATATACCTGCCCTGGCACTTGGAATAAATGTAATGTGAAATATGCTTGTAGAGTGCAAAGTTCTCTGAGGATGTTTTGTTCATTTTTACTGTGAGTGCTACATAAGAAAAGGAAAGAAAACAAAATAGAAATGGCACCCCAGAATAAAAAATAGTAAAGCCTTGAAAACTTATATTTACAGTCTTGGTTTTGAAGCCTTGCAGACAGCTTCTTATGAAAGCTGTCTGAATACTCACATCAAGTATTTCAATAGTTTTTCAGTAAGAATTTAATGTGAAGTTATGCTGTAATTAGAAGTCTATACATCTTTAAATTTTATACTTGGAGGTAAAGATTGGATATTAAATCTGAGATTTTGCCTGACAAGACAGAGTCCTCTAGTGTAAAGGGATATTGTCTTCTGTTCCTTCCTGCCTCCTAAATAATGGTGCAGAGGCTGCTGCCAGGCTGTTATGACATTTGGGCTTTGTCTGCTTCCCCTATCATATTTACTAATAGGGATTTGTATTCATAATTTAGCTGATGATTCATTTGCCAGTACATCACTGAATACTTTTAGCTCATTTGGCAGTATTTGTGTTGACGTAGCAGCCATCCTGGGAGCAAAATATGTGTGTTTGTAGTTGGATCTGGTGGCAGATGTGTAATACAAAGGAGCTACCACTTTGGCATGGCCACTTCCCTGGCTCTGCCCACGTTTCAAGTGTTCCCTAGTTATGATCTGTGATCGTGGCTCGTATTGATGTTTATCTGCCTTTTCAGAGTAAAAATAGCACTGTCCTTCTTCCCTTTTTTTCTGTTGTGTTTTTTTTTTGTTATCTGCAAAGATAGTGCAGTGTGGTGCAAACCCTTAAAAGAGAACTTTATAGTATACTTTTCCTCAACTGCCATATTGAAAACAATTTATAACCTGTCTGTCTCAGCTGGGCAACTGAACAGCAGAGGCTTGCAACCAAGGCTTTAGAACATGCAGATTATTCTGTGTGGGTGAGTATGTAGGAAACAAACAAACAAACAAAAGTAAAGGTAAGAGGAAATACATACTTGCTTTTTTTTTTTCTTTTTTTTTTTTTTCTTTCTTTTTTTTTATTTTTGGTGGAACTTTGATCAAAATAATGTGTTCTGCAGAGTGGCCTAAGTATTTCATGTGCTTGTATGTTAAACATTAAGAGTTTACCAAGGTGTGTATATTGTTTCTCCTCAAAACAGGGTTTGACTACTCTTTTTTTCTAAGTTCATTTGTTGAATAAAATTACTGCTTCTAAAGAATGAGTTTCTATTAATTTCTCATTTAGAAGGTAACTTTTTTCTGAGAAAGTTTAACTAGCCTCTTTCATTTCTTCATTTTGGTCAAAATTAAAGCTACAGCATCAAACAGCTATGAGTATTGAGATGCTGTGTCTCAGGTTCAGCTTGTCTTCTCCCTTTGTGTAAGGCCAGGACACAAGGAAGTCTGAGGACAGAAGGGCCTGGAAGGAAGGAGAAACAGCAGTAATTTCACTGCCTGTTTTCCATTTACTTTATACAAATGTGGCCATGCAGACACCACACATTAAAAAAACAACATGCTAAAAATTGCTAAAGTAAAACTTGGTAATGGGGATATTGAGCTGTCTTTGTAAGTTAAATTCTGGCTGTGGTTGAGTAAGTAAAAATGCTGCTCCAACCATGTTACCTTGAGTGCCTTATTACTAAGTAAAGGGAAAAGATACGAGGTTATAAAATTCTCTTGCTTCTTTACTGGCTGGAACATTTATTTCCCCATACATGTATTGTGAGAGCACCAAGCCCAACAGGTAGTGTTTGCATTTAGCTCTGAATGCAGAGGGGCCCACGGTCACCCTAATCTCTGTGAAGGCAAGCTCCAGAGCCCGCCTGGCTGCCCAGGGAGTTAGCATTTCTGCACGTGGGATGGATGGGGCCCTTGTCCTAGTGCAGCGTGGCTGTGGTTAGAGGTCATGGTCACAGGAGAGAGGCAATCCATCTTTAATGAGGGGCAGTTCTAGGGAGGCCTCAAATGCCAAGGTAGAGATGTAGCTTTTCATTTTTTATTTGATTGAGGGGGCCGGTGCAGAGACAGCATCTTGTTTTACAAGTTGGGGTTTTATTGCAAAGAAGGTGGGAGCTGTATCCTGTACAAGCTTCAGCCATTTCAGATGTTTTGGCTTAGTTCCCAAATGTAATGAGTCTGGAGGTTGCAAATGTGTGTTCTTGCTCTGGCCAGGTCTCTGATCAGGTAGGAAATCAAACCTCTGGCCATGCACAGATGGCTGCCTGTCTGAGCATCCTTAGGACCCGAGGTCTCGCAGGCTGCGTGCTAACTAGCAGGCAGTGTCTGTAATCTAGTGGAACACTATGGCCTAGTAAAATCCTTCAGAGCAATTCCCATCCATACAGATCCTAGGTGTGTATTGATCCTGATCCTCTGAGGATCAGGAGCTTGCATTGGAGCAGAATCTGAAGGTGAATCTTCTCATCAACCAAGCAAATTCTCTAACATGCTCCCTCCTTTTTCTTTTCTGTACTGTTTATAGACGTTTGAGGTTGGTTGTGACAAAGGTAACTGAGCCCTTCTCATTCAGATCAAGAACAAGCAAATTAAGAACAACTTTTCTTCACTGTACGAGTTACAGTTGGACTAATGTACCAGGGATATAGAACTAAACACATCACCAGTCTCCTTACGCATCTGGTTTGTTTAACACTGGTTGTGTTTAAAGCCTAAAAATGAGAATGTTTTCTCATGGTAGATTTATTTGATATTTTAATTGATTAGCCTCAAGACTTTGTCTGAATACTTCATATGTGGCTGATGTTTGTTTGAGGAGAATATAAAATGCTTTCTCTAAGCAGAGAGAATGCTAATTATCTTTCTCCTCTTTGCTTCTACTCTTAGGCCTCTGGGAGACAGATGTTACTTAGCAAAGGGAGGGCTGAATGTAACTTCTCCTGGGCTCAGAAGTTAAAACATGGACCACATCTGCTGTGGTTTGCTGACATGTCTGTTCTTAGATTTGTGCTTTGAACAAGCTTCTCTGGAAGGTGGCAGCAATCACCAGCACTGCAGATACAGAAACAAAACTAGGAATTAGCTGTGTGTTCACCAGCAGATTGGAAGTTTGACTCATGCTTAGACTTTGAAAAGCAGAATATATTGTATATCCACTGAACACAACATTCAGGAGTAAAATATGTAATGTGATCACAGTTCTCTCTTTACTGTTCTTTCTTGTTTCATTTGTCTAAGGCTTTATTCAGTTTGACAGTTTCTAACTAAACACAGATTTAAGCATCTAAGGTAATGTAGTTCAGGGCTAGAGACATGCTTCCTTTTTGACTTGGTAAGTTGTTGAAAGGCTGTTGTTGGCCTGTCTCTCTTCAGCCCAACTCTTGTACTGTGTTCATCTTACTGGCACCTGAACAAACAGCAGATAACTCATTGGGAGGAATGGGGGTTGCACGTGCTGATATTTAGTTTTTTTGAGGTTAAGATTTCTTTAAAAAGAAATTCTTCCAATAAGACATTTTTGGTTTTGTGTGTCTTGCAGGTTGATCCAGCTTTGAAAGAAAAATTAAAAAAGAATACTGTGACACTGGAGTCTGAATATGAGGTAAAATATATTTGTTGCTTGGGGCTCATAACCTTGGCTACCCTTGATTACCCTAGCTGCTGGTGGGTTGTATCTGTCCCTAACTAAAATTAGATCAGCCATCTGCTTTTGACTCACTGGTGTCCAATAAAAACAAGGTTTTATGTAAAGAAAGGGTTTTGAACATGTACTGCTTCTTTCAGAACACAGCTTTGCTTTGGTGTCCAGGTGCCAAGTACAGTGGCACAAATAAATTCCTCCACTTCTGTGGTTACCCTACTCTATAAATGTGGAGCTGATGTTGGCCACAGATGGAATGTGTATCCATATGTCAACACTTCTACTGAATGAGTTTTGATGATCTTTATACCAAGTCAGGGAACAATGTGCTTGATGTGCTTTCTGTTATTTCTTGCTTCTGAAGCTTATGTGCATCTTTCAAACAACTGTCATGCCTTTTCCACTATTTCAGGAAATTTTATAGAGAAATTTTTTTTTTCTTTCCTCAACAATTCGTTTTCTTCAAACATTACTGAGCTCCAAAACAGCTGCTTGGGCCAGTTTAATATCCAGAGTTTCATAAATCTTCAGGCTTGCAAAAAGCCATGTTAGGAACACTGGAAGAAGCCTCCCTGTATCCAGAAACAAAGGATAGAGCTGTATAAGATAAATTTTAATGTGTTAAGATTACCTGGATCAAACGTCCAGCTAACGGTATCTGTCTCTATGGTCTTTATGCTGAACACAAGTTTTTTGTTTCTTCCCATGCTACATTCCTGTCACAAGCCTTTGAAGAACTTGATTGCACCCATATCTCTCTGATGTCCAAATGGCAGTACATGGTCTTGCTAATATAATCTTTGTATTTTATGACTCTCTCATGATTTGTCTCAAATAAAACCATAGCTTACCTTTTGTATTTTCACACGCCTAATTTCACAGAACATCTGCCTACCTGACAGGTTTGTGACAGTGTTTTACCATTATTGCACTTTTGGGTTGTTCCCCTTCTACAAAGAAT
>NW_008604625.1:4189-44571 GCF_000691845.1 Merops nubicus | reverse complement strand
TGTAGGGAATAAAATTATTTGATCCCTGAGTAGATATGGAAAGCTCCAATGAAACTCAAAACATACAAATCCAATAAGTTCTGATTGCCTCTGGGATTATTGTGTCTCACTTTCCATAGAATATACTATAAGGCTGCTCTGATTTATTTATGTGGAAGAACCACAGGCAGTAAGAACCACATCTCTCTGTTTAACTCACTACCTAACCTCAGAATCAACTGATCTGTATTCAGACATGCCTTGCTTTCTCCCTAGAAGATCAGTAAATAGTTGAAGGATAATATTTAAATGGCCATAATTGCATTATCTTTATGGATAAATCAATGATAATAAAATACAACTGGCATAACAACATATTACAAGCCTACTGGGTAATGAGGCTCCTTCCTGATGGACAGAAATGACAGAGGCAATCTTATTATTTTCCTAATCTAAACTGCAGAGCATTCCCAGGCCAAAATTCTTCCAAAGCAGCGTTTGGATGTTATAGAGGATAGACCACATCAACAAAACAAACAGATTTGTATTTCCACATAATGAAAATAGATTCAGATTATTGTTTTGAACTCTCATCTCAATATATACTTAACTACAGGCACAGGTTGGAAGCACTTGGTATATTCATTTCTTGCTTCAGTGAGACCTGTGGAAGTATCAGCATCCTGCACATACTTTGTAGGCTCCACGCTGAGCATGCAACCGTTTTAGTCCATGATACCTCTATGTTCTGATGGACAAAATCTAACTAATCACTGAGTTAAAGCTGACATTTAGAATAGTAGTTTTCTGTCGACCCCGTGTGTTCCAGGTCGGTTCTAGGGGGTTTTAGGTGGGTTTTTACCCCCTTATATTTTTTTACCAAAATACAACTCCTAAGAACATCTTCTAATTCTATATATAGGTCATATTGGAGGATTACACTTGTGCCTGTTACTAAATATGGTGTGATAAGAGATCAAGGGCAGTTTTAAAAAGAAAGTTGCTCTTTTCATATGTAAAGCCTTATTTGACAATATTATTAGCATTATATCTGCAGCTGTTCCTGAGGATACTGAGCCAGCTCTTTTGAAGCATGGCTGCCTGATGCACGTATATGTCCATTGGCCCTCCCTAAGACTTTTATAATATTGTCCTTACAAAAATGTGCTTCTTAAATATATTCTAAATTCTTCTAGGATGTCATAGTTTCTGCTATAAGCCTACATTTTTATGGGAATATTGCAAAAGATAAAGACATTTATGATATTTCAAACGTTGAAGCTTGCATTTTGTCTCCATTGTGGTGGTGGTGGTGATGAAGAAAGTTGTAATCCCAGATTTAATCCATTTACTGAGAGGAAATGAACATTAAGACATTTTCTCACCTTCTCATTTACTAAATTATGTCTTCTCAAATGATACAAAATTTCCTTTGTTCCACATAGGAGTCTTTCTGGCCAGGATGCTATTTTGAGGCAGAAGGAATCTGCGTGTGTAATTGGCAGTGCAGTTGTTGTATCTCAGGTCTGTTAATAATGCCATTTCTCTTCTGCCTTGGGACACGCCAGAGGAGCAAGCTACCTTTGCATGCAATATCCATTTATGCATTCCTCTCACACACTTCTGTGTCCTCATATGTCCTCATCAGTCCTTGCTGCTCCCCTTTGCCTAATAAATCATGGCTCTGTCCACTAGTGGCACTGGTACTAATGTGAATGTAGTTCTGCTGCTGAGCTGGACCTTGAGGAGCACGCTGTAAGAGATGTCAAGTGTTTGACCTGTGACAAAAGCCTGGAGTATTTTATTTGAAAGCATAAAATAAATTCTTTGAAAGAGGGGGATAAAAAGCTGATTGATGTCACGAGTGAAAAACATCGTTGTGGATGTTTAACAGTCACAGTACATTCCTTTTCCTTGGTTTAAATGCAATCTCAAAATAGCATTCCTTATTCTAGCACTTGGTTTCTGTACTTCTGTGAAATTAACTGTCTAGTACATGCTAAAAAATGCAGCCTCAGTCAGTTACATCAAGTCCCAGAATAAAGAATTGTTGTTTAGGGTTTTTCAAGCAAATAAAAACATATTTAAGAAGAATTTTTTAACATTTTACAATGGAAAAATCGGTTAAGTTTTAATCAAATATGTGATATCCACTGGGAAACAATGGCAATTGAAGGCAGACAGAAAAAAAAAATCATAATAAATAAAAGATGTGAAGGATTGCCATGGAAACACTAAATGAGAAATTATAAAGCTGAGAAGATTGATAAAAGATGCTAAGGACATCAGAGAGTGGTCTGATAAATAAACTGACAAGGATATGGGTAAGAGGCTGGTGTTGCAGCAAGCTAAGAATAAAATAATGAGGGTGTAAAATCATGAGTAAACATGCTGGCAGAGTAGCAACATTAAAAATATAGCTCTGTATTTCTTATAGTGAAAAACTCCTTTGTATTCAAATAGAAAGAGACAAGGATGTACTTCCAAACCTCTTAATAACCAAACAAAATGCTATTTAATATCCAATAGTCTCTGATGGTTTATAGTTGAGATCCAAGAATATGCTGTGAAGACTTCATTGGCTGCTGAAAATCTCCATCTGGGAATGATGGTTCTCTGGGAATCACCACTGGGTAGGAAGGTGATATTTTTAAGTGTTCTGTGAGATTTGGGATGTCCTTTTTCAGTGACATGGAAGAAGTTGTAATGTCATTATTGATGTGCAAGTGACACGGAAGTATTGAAGCGGTAGATGTGTGGCAAGGCAGGGACAGAGAGCTGGGCACATTGCTTGGTAACCTGGGCCCATTAAACGACCAAAGTTCCTTTAAAAGTAGCCAAAGTTATTTGTTTAAAAAACTTGAAATGCAGGCCAGAGTGGACTGCATTGTGGAAAGCAGCAACTCTGGAGAAGATTTAGGAGTCTGGATAAATAAATCAGATTGATCTTCCGCTGTGTTGCTGTGGTACAAAGAGCTAATCCAATCTTTATGAATGTAAACAGAAATGGTAGATGGTAGGAAGAGGTGATTTTACTTCTGATGAGGCTAGTGCTGAAATAGTGGATCTACTTCTGGCATCTACATTATGAGCAGGGCTTTAAAAATGGGGTAATTTGCAGCACAGGCTGAATATATTAACTAAGGGCTTGAGAAAATGTCTTAAAAGAAACTGAAGGATTTAACTAACAAATGGTAGTTATATATAAATACTTTCATAACAAGAACGTGCTATGTATTGAAGATTTTTTTTTTTTTTAAATTGCAGCAAAGGTACTAAAATTAGAAGTCCATTATTAATAGATGGGAGCATAATTTGAACACAACAGCAATAAAAATGAGTTCTCTGTCTTTCAGAATATCAGAACTGTGTAGAGTTTTCCTTCAACTGGTTGCAAACTACTGGACTCAGCATGACATAAGTGAGGGAATATGCTGGTTTCTGAATTGTCAGTCTGGAGAACACTGCTTCCTTGACTTAAGTTGTATGAATGTTGGGCAGGTTTTGTTCCTTGTAATTTGAATAATCACCAAAGATCAACATTAGCTCTGGACAAAAGTTGTGTAACTATTTGTCCTGATAATTACAGCAAAAGTATTGTCATTGCAGTATTAAAATGTTTATTCAGGATAGTTCAAAAAGTAAAAGCAGGTCTATGGAGAGGTGACCTGGGACCATAACCTGTATATTTACTGCCTTGAGTAAAAGAAGAATTTGAATAAGCTCTTCTAAGAAAGATTCAAGTCACTTAAAGCTTCTTTGACTTAACTTTGGGGATTGTGATGCCAGCAGAATGGATGAACATTTTTTTTCAGGGAGGGAGAATGTAGTAACGTAGTAATTTATAGTATTAGGATCATCGGAGCGTGTGGACAGGAGGACTACTCTAGGAGGGTAATTCCTGAGTGGCAGGAGTTGAAACTTGCAAGTATCTTATTGCTGCCATTATCAGTACCAGAGGATTACTGATTTTGTTGTTTAAGAATTAACGGATTAGCCTATTGAATTGATTTACTTCTGTGACTGTGAAGGTACTAGTGGCTAAATACTTTGTGCTTTTTGAGAGGTGACATACATATTGGGGAAAAATCCTTCCTTAGTGACCGTGGTGACACTAAATAAGGCTGGGATACTGTTCTTTCCCTCTTTAATCATTCTGTCCCTTCCATGCAAAGTGGTGTGTGTTTGTCATTAGAAACTACATGGAAAGGGGTTTTGGTTAAAATACTTTGTGTTAGGCATTTTATTCTGGATGGATGTACAGTCCATAGCCAAGCTATAGTTGGCTTCTTTTTTTCTTGACATCTCAAAAGTCTTGTGTGCCATAGTTCAAAATGGGATTAAAGCAACACAAGAAGGTGGGATTTGATGATGGTTATGGCAGAGGAAGAGCCCTGGTGGAAAAGCCTTCTTGCAGAAAGGACACTTAGCCTCAAGGAAGGTTCACAGGGTATTGCTTTTTACTGGCTTGATTTCTGAAATTCATCTTTATTAAATGGTCCTGTAATTTCTTTCCTGGTTATAACAGGTCTCTTTGCACAGGAATTTCCTGAGCCATGAGCTGTTTCTTTCATGTGCATTGCATTTGCACTTTTCTTATCCCATAAGAAGATGCTGGTTTCTCACAGATGGAAAACAAAGTGAGGCAGTTAGCATTGCAATCAGACAACGAACATGGTTGGGACATACAAATGCCTCTTAGAAATAATCTCTTCTCACGCTTTCTCATCTCTCCAAAATAGAACTCTTTGTATCTGTTTGCACTCCTTGTATGCTTTATTCTTTTTTTTTTAAGCCCAGAGGAACCAACCAACTCTTAGCCATGTTAGAGCTAACACTGTGTGTTGCCTCAGTCACCAAAAGAAAAAAAATTGAGTAGGGAATGTGGCATCTGCACAGCATGGCTGAATTCTTTCATGTGTTGTCCTAAGGGATGCTGCTAGAAGTATTTGCAACACCTTATGCAGCTGACTAGGTGGAAATGTTAAGCACTATTGTCACCCTAACCCCCTCCCCTCACAGCCCCAATGGGGAATTGCTAGATCTGTGGTATGAAATATCTCTGAAGTAACTTCAGTGTAGTGTGTGGGGATTTGGCTACACAGCTCAGGCTGTGTATGTTCCTTTCATTAACTGCCTCTGAAGAGGATACAGCAAAACAGTTTTGAAGGAAACTCTTGTCTCAGCAACCAGGCAAAGTGGCTTTTTTTCAAAAATATCCTCCTGTTTGTTTTGCTTAGCTTTTTTCTCTTTTTTTGGCCAATTTCATGAACACTTTTTGGAATATTCTGTGACTGGTAGTGTACTTTAAGATGATGCCCACATAGACACTCAGGCTAAATTTGAAATACTTCAAAAAGAGTCTTACTCAATTCTCACATGTTCTTTGCTTCTCAAATTGTTGTTACCCATCTTTATTTAATACTCAAACTGTACTATACAAATATACTCTGGAATAGCAATTTACTGTCAGAGAATGGGTCGCTGTCATAAAAGGTTTACTGATCAAACAGAAACATAAGATGTGAGATGATCATGGAGTTTCCCACTTTTTTAATCCAACTTAAAAAAATTGAAAGGAAAAGTTCCTCTTTTCAACCCTTGACTTCATTGTACATCTGGTAAGACTTGAGGTTTTCACCTGTATAGCTGAGAGATGTCACTGAGAAGCTCAGAGACTGAGGGAGATGCTGTTGGCTACATGTAATACTCCATCTTCTTCACAGCATCTTCCCAGCAAGTCATTGGAGAGCCAGTGTCCAACTGTGCCATCTTGGAGCTCTAACATGAAACTAAAGACAGTCTTCAAGCACCATGCAGTTCAAAACCAAGATATCCTCCAAACATAGAAAGGCCCCAGATCTTGCCTTCCAAAACCTCTTTGTTTTTGTAAAAAAATTTAGATAGATGCCTTGATCCTTCGCAGATAGAAGCATTTCTCATTTGATTTTGGAGAGCTATTAGTTCTGGCAGAATGAAAGGTAGATTTGTTTGTGTGTTCAGCAGTATTGCTGAGATGTGGCTTTACTGTCACTGGTGGTGTGGCAGGGGACTAACCCTGGTATTACTGTCCTCATCAAACAGAAAGGGGATGTTAGCCACAGAGAAGAAACAGGAGGATGTTTTTTCCTCTATGAGAAATTTGCCTGACAGCACAAATCAAACAGTAGCCATTGATGTCACTGAAAAAACTCTTTATGGCTAAAAGGATTGAAGTATCTCTGCTAACATTTAGCCAAACCCATAGTTTCTACACAGAGAAGAGCATTCTGTTTGAGCGTATAAATTGACAGGCAAGTTCTGGAAGAGAAATGAGTGGAAAATCAGCAGGGAAGTGTAGAAAAGAAGCAAAAGTCTTAAACTACACTAACTCTGTGTAAATGTTACCTGAACTAACTGAGGCCAGGACACAGAAGCAGCATGTGAGCTGCAGAAGATATAACTCACACGTTCAGAAGGATCAGCTCCTTGGGGTTGACTGATGATTTGGAGGAACACATCCAGATGCTTTAATGGCCTGGATTTAAGTTTGATTTGACATTATAGTCATGAAGCTTCTCTGGTTGTTTCTTTTCTTATGCCCATACATGTCTGTTAGTAGTTTCATGGTGGCAACTGATCACTTCTTATTGTAGTAACCTCTTAGCCCTTTGTTGTGACATTCATCCCAGCTTTTTGCTCTCACCAAGCAGCCTGTACAAGCTTATTTTTCAGATCTCTTCAGAAGGAAAAACACCATGTGTGACTCATGGGTCTAACATTTTGATCCTCATACACCTCTTTTGTTTTTGTTTAGAGTATCTTTTTATCTCTATTAGAAGGACATACTGTGCCAAATTTTATATACACAAAGTAAAAAAATTGTCAGTGCTTCCAAGTATTCACAGGCCTAGCAAGAGTTTTGAAATAAACCTTTTCTGTGGTGTCAGGAAGCTTTTGTGAGCTCCAGACAGGGACATGCTGTGGAAATCCATATGCTCTTCCTTCCAGCTGCAGAACTGTTATTTTTTGCTCTTACTGAACTCCTGCACTCAGAAAGATCATGTATCCCTTTCAACCAAGCTCACCTTTCTATAGTTGAAAAAGATCCTGCAGACATCCCAAAAGTCTGGCCCTGGCTGCTCCTCTTTTAGAGGGTTGTACTGCAGTAACTGGGACGTACATTTACAAAGAAAGTTGGTAAGATCTGGCACTTAGAGCTGGGAAATTCCTTGGTCCTATTAATTTGGCTAGGTCTCCCAAGCTGTAAATTCAGAGACAAATCTTAATAAGCAGCACTTCTCTTTCTGGGGCACAGCAGCTGTAGTTTGACGAAACTCCCATATACAAGAGGAATGAAGATTATCCCAAATGTATTTCATGGCTTAACTAAAGGGTGAATTTGCTGAATTTTGGATGTTTGCTCTTGAAAGTGTACTATTCCTCTTGTGCTGTTCTTTATGTTGGATGTTTCAGAGTTTCATTTTTGCTCAAGAGGAGAAGATAAGCTGAAGGTAAATGACCCATGCCTGAGTTCTCTTGACTTTACCAGTAGGGCTTGTGAATCCTTTGGACCAAGATGTCCGCCTTGGGGATCTGCAGATGTAATACTGCAGGTACTGGGTTATCCTCTGAGATCTAGTGTGATTTTTAAGACATTATTCATTTTAAGAAGGGAAACTGCTTCTTGTCTGTTAGGAGAAAATCATGGCAAACCCCAAAATTTTACAACTTCTTACAAAATCTTTTAAAACATAGCCACTTAAAGATGTTTCTGGTCTCTCTCCACCCAATGATTCCTTCAGCTGTGCCAGATCAAGTGTTTGCATAGTCTTATACTTAAACAGGATTAATTCATAAACAATATATGTTTGTTTTCCTAATTTATTTCATTTTCCTGATTGGTGGACAGCCCCAGAAAGTGTTGAATTGCTTAAAGGGAAAATAACCTATGGGGAAGGAGTCTCTTAAACCAGTTCACCATAAGTCAATTAATTGTGTCATAGATGAAAGGAATTGGATCCCACTAAGTAACCAACTAAAGCTTTTTTGGTTTAATATTATGGGTTTTGCCAGTCAAAGCCAAAAAGAGAAGCAGCTCTCTGGATGCTTACATGCAGGAAAAAAAAAAAATCCAAAACATTTCTTCTCCTAATGAATAAAAACCCCCCTTATTCTGGCCATAGCATGCTGCTTGCTGACTTGCTTGTATACTGATGACACAAAAACTAAACATTCTCTAGTTGGAAAAAATACTTCTTTTTCTTCTGAGGATTAAATCACAAATCAGGGGCTATTAAATCACTAATCACAGATATTAAATTATGTCACATCCTAAACAAAGTAAGTAATGCCAAGTTTATATTAAGACAATAAGATGCCAAAAAGATGGCTCTGGGAACGAGTTGTAAAAAAAACAGTAAGACCATACCAGTGTGATGATAAAGTTAAGGTTTTCAGTCATGCACCAGACAGCCAATTCAGTGTTAGCCTTGATTCTGTACCTCTGCATCTATACATCACCATAGAGGTCCTCAATGTATCTTTTATGGTCTTCAAGCTGTTTTGACACTTCTGCAAAGCTAGACTGGTTTAATGCGTTTCTTTTACTGCATCTTTCAGCCATGAGGGTATTCTCCCTGGCTCATCTTTTATCTGCAAATGGGTTTGCTTACTGTAATGATGGGAAATAATTGTCTCTCTGAATTAGAGCAATTTCTTTCTGTGGTGCTCATCACAGAATTTATTGCCTCCAGCTGTAAAGAGGATTTTCTTATCCCTCCTTTCACGTGTGGGAAACGGAGACTAATGCCAAACATTTTTTTGCAAGTGACCATCTTGAATGAACTCAGCCTGAGCACCAATAGCTCTAAATGAATTTCTGAAGATTTCAGTTAGTTTATTGTGACATGAAGACTATCCAGCAAGAGTAAAATTCAAACATTTTTAAAAATTTTTATTTTAAGGCTGACAGAGAATACAGCTTTTACTTAATATCAAGCCAGTCATTTGAACCAGCAGTTGAGCGAAGGTCTCTTTACATCCTTATTGGTACCTTTGCACCAGACAAGCTGTTTAAAAAAAAGTCTTGAAAGTCAAGTGTGTGACAAACAGTTGAACAATTTTTTGTGTGTATGTGAGATGTACTTGCCTGCATAGCTGCATTTTTTTTCTTGAATTTACAGCTTCTGTCAGTCCTGTACTTTTAAGAGGCAGTTTAGCTGATTTAGGAAGTGAATCAGTAGATTTAATGGACTACACTGATCTTACTTTAAACAGCTAATTTTCAATATCCTCTGGGCTATTTGAGACAAGCAGGAAAAGTAGTGCTGGTCTGATACGATTACATTTCACTGTAGTCTCCAATGATTTACTATTTAGAACGTTTGAATTGGGAGAAAAAGCTTTTTGGTTTTTAGACTTCCAGTTCCTATGGATTTCAATTTAGTAAAATCTGGATGTAGTTTACCGTGTTTATGTGATGTCTCCACAAAGTTAGATGAGCAAAGTCTGGGTGGCTAAAAATAACAAAGAAATAAAGTAAGGAATTAAAAAGCACCAGCCAGTTAGAATGAAAGAGATTGACTTGAAAGCTGGAGATTTGGCCTACATCTAATGTAGCCAGTTATTCTGGGGTGATACTGTTGTAAGGATTTCCATGTCAACGACCAAGCAAAAAAGTTGGGTTTTGGTTAGTTGTATGGCAAGTAGTGTCGTGGTTTAACCCCAGCTGGCAACTAAGTAAGAAAACTTATGGGTTGAGATAAAAACAGTTTAATAGGTAAAGCAAAAGCTGCACATACAAGGATAACAAGACAAGGAGTTCATCCACCACTTCCCATCAGCAGGCAGGTCTTGTTTAGACGTTGGGAGCTGAGCACCTTTGGGAATAGTTTAGATCCTCAGAGCTGTGTGGTACCTTTGTGTTTAATAAAATCAGTGTGCTTCCCTTCTATTAAAGCTCAAGGTTATTTTCAGCATAGTTTGCTTGACGCTTCCATTAGAATCAGATGTTAAACTCTGAATTTGCAATCAGAGTGGATAGTGGCTGCTTCGTGGGATGGTGGGGGCCTTCCCTCCTTCTCCCTCCTTCTGTGTCAGCTCAGATCCCTTCCAGTTGAAAACCAGTGGCTAATCATGAGATGTATAAAGTAGTGAAGACAATTCTTCAGAAAGACCCACGCCAACTCCACTGCATAAAAAATTCAGTTGTTCCTGCTTTGTGAAAGTCTGCTGTGTTTGTGCTTGTGTTCTCATGTATCTTCTGTTGAATGTTGCCTAATTTCTTTTGATATCTGACTAACCTCATTGCAATTTCCTCATTTGTAGAAGTGGCAGAAAACTTTTACATAACATGAACTAATAGCAGGAGGTCTGGTCTGTTCTAGCTGCTGAATTATTCTGTGGCTATTAGTCAAGTCCTTCAGTATTTGCCATTTATTTGGGTGATTGATGGGAAGCAAATTAGACCACAGGCTCAGGGCAGGGTTAGGTATTTTCTGCTGTATTTTTACAGCGTTTGCTGAGATTAGGCCCTGATCACAAATCAGAGGTTGAAGTCCCACTGCAGTACGTGTTGTTCATGTGTAGTACTGCCTGTCAGGTAGCCCTGGTTCTGGCCGAGGTGCAGACCCCCTCCTCAGCCTCCTGTTGTCAGAGTCCATTGTTTGTCATGTACCATTCCAGACTGCAGGTTGGTATGGGAGATTTGATGTCTGTGTCTGTTGGGAAGGTTGGGAAGGGACTTAATGTGACTGTCAGTAGGACTGTGGAGTCACAGTATATGCTTGTCCTCTTCAACTGCAGCACTTGGTAGGTGAGGTCAGTAGGGCACCTGTTCTTCATTTTTGTGTGCCTCTAAGGTGAGATAAATATTGCAGTCATTGGCACTTCTGTGTGGGGATGATAGGAGTAGGTAAGGAGTTAATTTTTTAAATTTTTAAGTACCTGACAGTTTGGCCAGTTGGCGTATCTCCTGTGTGACTTAGTGAGAGACCTGTGTAATGGCTGGGGGCCATGAGAAACTAGCAGCAGAGAGCATCACATACCTCTCTCAAGTTAAAACCACATGGGCTGAAGGGGATTGTGCTGTTACTGGCTCTCTTTGTCTAGATAATTCATCTTTTCCAGTATGCTTTGTATCTGTGCTGACAGGCTACTTCAGGTCACTAATTACTAATCTGTTTGGGCTATACCAATGCTTATCACTCCTGCTACTTCAGTACTTGGCAGACTTGCAGTTGTCTGGAAAACAAGGTGAGAGAAGAAAGAAAAAGAGAATACAAGATATCTTCAGTTGTGTTCAGATGCTAGAGTGCTTCCTGTCCTATGTATTATTTGCCTGTTGGTGAGCAGATAATGCCCACTCTAGTCATTTACATAGCTATATGGATAACTTCCAAATTTTTTTTTCTTGTGATTGAATTTCTCTTGCAGGGTAGATGGAAGTTCCTCAACCCAATAGCGATACTGAGCTTCTTGTGCAAAAATACCAATTTAGAATAATATGTACTTTAAAGATACACTGTTATTTTTGTTGTTTTTCTGCAGAAGCTGGAAAAGGCTAACTTGGATAACTGGGAGAACATCAGAGGACCCAGTCTGTGGGAAGATTCCAAGACTGTTCAGAAGCAACGGCGGGAGGCTCTCCGTCTCAAGGCAGAGTGACTGAGCAAGCCTGCTGTGGTGCCTCTGGGAAAAAAAAAAAAAACAAACCAAACCAAGAAGTCTCAGGCTGGACTGTCTTATTTTTCAATCCAGTGTCAGGAACATACTTGACGGGGGGATTGCACTGAGCAATTCATGTCTGTGTACATATAAGTAACTGTGAGATCAGTCCAAAAGGCACTCACTGTATTGTATGAAGCTCTTTGTTTGCATCCATTTGCACAGAGTTCCATAGGATGTATATATGACTTTTCAATTAAAAAAAAAATAGATGATTATTTTACTGAGAGTATCCCATTGTTTTTCAGTCCCTATCATTCAAAACTGAGATGCTTCAGCAAGGAATAACATTTCAGGAGTCATTTGTCAGTACCAAAAGTTGTCATCCTAATGAGAACAACAGTGCTGTCATCTAGATGTGTGTGGCCAGACAAATGCTGCTTCAGGGAGCCTCTGCATGACTTCAGGCTCTTAAGCTTCGAAGGGACTCCACAGGCACATGAGCTGTTGGGAACAGTGAGTCCATTTTTGGCTAAATAACATTCCTGTGTTTAATTTCCAGGAACTTGACTGTACAGAGGCATGTACAGAGTGTCAGCTGGTAACTGGTGAAATAACATTTCTTTAGCTGTGGTTAGATTTGTGTGATTAGTTTATTGATACCTTGGTGCAGGCAGGACCTTTGCACTGGAACTTTTCAGTTGGAGTTGGAAGAATTTTTCCTCACTAAAAGCTGTACTGTAGGAGAATCTTCTTGAACCACAATATAATGGCAAAGCTCATCTTACGTGTGTTATTACATGTATATTTGTGCACTTGCACAGAAATTTTTTATCTTTTGATGAATTCTTTTGAAATGGTTGGGGGGGTTTTGATATTTGCCTTTGTGTGCTAAATTTTTGCTGCTAGAGGAAACCATGCAGACATTCAGGGCCCTTCTGCTGAGACAGCTCAATGAAGAGGCATCTACTCAATTTTTCAAATGAAACAAAACTTTAGATAAGGTGTTGTAACAGACTTGTAAAACTCCTCTTCAGAGGAATGGAGTAGTATGGTTCTAAACAAATGTACTAACAAATTCAGCCAACCCAGAGGGGAGCAAGAGGAGCAATACAAGCGCGAGGTTCAGAAGTGCTATAGGGAAACAACTGAAAAACTAGAATGTGGAGGCATTAAGCTATGCTAGACCTAGATAAGAAGGAAATTGGTTTAATTATTTTGTCATTAGTTTTACCTAAAGGATGAAATAGTATTTGTAGGCAAGTAAGAGATAAAATGGGACATAAAAAGGAGTCATTAAAGCTATGTACCTTGCTATGCATTTTTTTTCAACACAGATTTTGGTGCTGAGCTCACAACATGGACCACTACTACCCCTGAAATAAACATGGTGTTCTAGGATCAACACATGCAGGAAAAGCTACACCATCCCCCAAGGGAAGAAGCAGAGATATTTCTTTTTCATGAAGCCCTTAGGCTTATTGGCTTTCTCAAACAAAACGCTTACTGAAATATCCCACGTATTTTTAGTAATTTCATGTCCCACAAAGGCTATTTTGGAAACTATTGTCTTATTTCAGCAGGTCTGGAATGTAGTTGTGAAGAATTAATTCTGTGGAGTACACTTCTTATGTCATAACTGAGGACCTTGCTTGCTGGTTGTGGGGTCCCCCCACCTCTCCCTTTTTCTTAGGCACTAAATTTCCTGCAGTTTCTGAGTTCAAATTTGTAACTACTTTGAAGTGGCATCTCTGATATGTATTTATCTTATCATCTCTGAGAAATACTGACATGCAGTTGGAAAACTTCCCAACTTATCCTTCTTTTCAGCTTCTCTTTTAAGAGACAGCCTATATCTATTGACACTAAAATCCTCTTTTTTTTTAATACTGTTGACTCATTTATGAATTTATTTTTTTTTTTAAAAAAGCCACAATAATAGAGCCACAACTTTTTGCAGGAAGCTGTGCTTCATATAAAATGGGGAGAGATATTTCAGCAGTTTCTCCTTATTGCCATGCCCTTGGGCAATGGCCTCGTGCTTTATGCTGTGCTTTTCTTAGCCCTTGAATTGGAAATAATACTTACAAAAGGCATCTTGAGAGTCAGTTAAAGTCTCTTAAGTTGTCATGCATCTCAAAGTAGGAGGTGATGTGGAGAATTATAGTCCACAACACTGGCAAGAGAGGCAAACTTCAGCTGGTCCAGGACTCATGCTTAGTTTGGCTGCTTATTTGAACTAGCCTTTTAAAAGCCATATTACAGCACTTCTGGTTGTCTCTAAGGCACCTGGGGACAACCTCGTTGAATTCCTGAATTGTTGGTCTGAACATCAGTGGCTGGGGGTCAGAGGTAATTACAAGCAATTGTCAGTCTGAGACACTGGTGGACAATTTTACATCCTCTTTGGTAGCTGGCATATACCAGCCTGAGGGGAATGAAAACCAGGCTTTAGTGAGACATGTGAAGCATTAAAAGGATAAAAGAGAGGACTGAAGAAGCCAGATCTTCTAGTCAGTGTTGCTGAAATTAGAAAGAAAAGAAGGAAGTCTGGCTGGGTGTCTGTGTGTATGTGGACTGAAAAATAAGTTTCAAAATCCGTGTTTTGACAGTAAAGGGGGAAGTGTTTATCTCACAAAGGAACTGGGGCAAGGTAGGTCTCTGGGATCTTCCCTAAAAAGACAAAAGCAGTAGGATAGAGGGGTGGAGGGAATCTGGGGCACCTGTCTCCAGGGTCCAGGAGAGCTCAGTGTAGGACCAGTGGATGTCCAGCTGAATGGTTCCCAGCAGCAGCTATCTGCAGCCCAAAACGCTGACCAGATCTTTGAGCTCAGCCCTGTGGGTCCTGCTTATTGAGTGTGTTTCTCCTGTAGCACTTTGAATTTGCAGACTCATGGACGACCCAGAAGAGAAACTGCTTACTGTCTTAGTTCAGCTGTAACACAGATGAAGGAGAGGCTTAGTGAAAGCTGTAGCTGCTGTGATCCAGAAAAGGTTTCAGAACCTGCTCAATAGCCTAGCAGTTGAATTTCAAAGCTCCTAAATACAGCTGGATGAGCAGCTGGGTCGGAATCGAGATGCAGAGAAAAATCTTGCCAGTAGTGGAAATGGGTCTTGAAAATGGCTCCAGCTACCCAAAAAAGGTGGGTTATGGCATAACAAGAGATGAGCGATGGGAGTTTTAGAGCAGAATACGGAATGCAGAAGCTTCTGAAAACCCACTTAAACATACCCTATCATCAGCTAGAGACCCGTCCCAAAAAGCAGGTAGAGAGCAATCCATTCCTTCACAGAGAAGCAGCAGCTTGGAGTGATTTAAAAGTCACTGTTTATTGGATGTTTTACATGGACTCTTTTTGTTTAACTGCATGGTGCATGTCTATAGGTGAAACTTAAAAACCAGTAGGTTTCACCTTCTGAAATAACTACATAGACCCTTGTACTTACTGGGGATCTTGCATTTGCTCTGAGTTGCTAGGTTTGAATTTCCAGCACAAGTCCTGGGCAAGTTTCATTTTTGTATCTTGTGTTTTCCAGAGGCTTTTCTTTCTGCAAGAAATGGGAAAGCCTAATATTATCTTTTATTACTAACTACTTTATGTCCACTGGGAAAAAAAAAAAAAGGAAACAGAAAAGAAAGGGATGATCTGAAGTCAGGGAAAGCACAATAACTGTTCTTACATGAAGATGGTCAAAGAATTTTCCATACACTTTTATAGCTAGAAAGGCTGCTTTTTGTCAGTGTTTTCAGTGAAAAACCTCTTTTCATCCTTCAGTGGAATACAGTTCACAAAAAAGTTTCCACTCTATTTTAGTCTAGCTAACTAGGTTTTAATCAAAGGTAGGTAACTGGCCACTGGTAAGCCTTCTTTTCCTACAAGGACTTCCAGCCAGACTCGGCCAACACACAAATAGTCTCTAGACTTAGAAACAAACACTCCATACAGATGTTTTTCTTAAACTTCTCCTCAGCCCAGGAGCCCAAAGCAGTCTTTCATACCACTGGAATCAGACTGACCATATTTTCTTGTTGAACATGTGCTTCAACTGCATGTTTAAGTGTCTTGCTGAACACAGACAGGCAATTAAATTTTCACCCTCATCTCCCTGCTGCTTGGGAGGTATGTTAAAATTAAATTCAACCAAAGTGGCAGCTGGTACTGCTGCAGAAAGGACACGTTAGAATATGATTGTACATTGCAGACGTGAAAAGGAAATAGTGTGTGTGTCATAGTTACAGGTCATTTGGGAAAGAAGGGAAAAAAATAATCCAAAAATCAGAAGTAAGGGGGTACTGTGTGTTGCCAGTGCCTCTGGAGAAGAAATTTATGCACTTTCACCCAGCATACTTGGAGTATGGCTTGATGTACCCTAGTTGATGGGGAAAATGGCCATACTTACTTAGCACATCTGTTTCGAGGTGGTTGATGAGATCCACTCATCAAAGTCCACTATGGTACCAACCTCAAGGAGGCCAAATGACTCTCAGTTGTGTGGCTTAATCCCAGGCAGGATTAGGGGTCAACCCATCTCTCTGCCCTACAAACCCCTTCTCCCTCCTCTCTCTGTCCTGTCTTCCAGTGTTCCTTCGAAAAAGTAACAGCTCAGTCTCTGAGCTGCTCTTTTCTAATGCAGCTGGCTGTAAAATGTCACCCTCTGGTTTTTTTTGAAGTTCATTGTCTACCAAGAATTGAAGAATAGTGGTTTCTAAATTAATTTGAAGATGTCCTGTAAAATGTAAGCTCAGAAACCCAGAGTCAGTATTATATCCACTTAAGTGTGGCAGCCAGCATACACTGGGTCTCTTTGTTATCTTTAGATACACAATGCTGTGTGTGCTCTCTATTTTATGTACAAAGGAAATTAAATGTACTTTTTTCTTTAAAAGATGAGATCTTCATCCATCACCAGCTGTCAGTTCCGAATAACGTTGCCCAGAGAAGTGTTATCTGTGATTTAGTGGCTTTGGTGGACTATCTTTTTGTTGAGCAGAGAACAGCAGAATAAAATTTCAGCTTAATATAGTTCTTTTCATACTTCTGAATAAACAGAGGAAAAAGGGAGAGCAAATGCAGAGAATCTTGGGTTCCAGGCTCAAGTTTCTTCTGTTTTGCAATAGATGGGGCATTTTAAGAAAGAAAAGGAAGGAAAATGAAAGTGAAAAAAGGGAAATAAGAGAAAAGAAGAAATGTGGAAAGAAAAAAGCATAGGGACAAAAATAGTAGTAGAAAACAGAGTGTTCTTTCTGACTGGTCCCTCTGGATAGGGTAGGAAGGAAAATTGTTTCTGTCTCAGGAAAAACTTTTAAGCTCAAAAATGACTCAAGTCAGAATGAAAAGTCAAGTATAATATTTTGCAAGCTAGTGGTCTTAGAAATACTTTTATTTGGGTGAACGGCAATGGTTTATTTTGCTTTTCATGAATTTCCTTCTGGATTCTTTTTCCTCAGGTAGCTTAACTCTGGAAATGAAAAGCCACCACTGATCTCAAAAGCATGTCTTTCACTTAAAAGCCTGTTGGCACAAAATGTTTCAGCAGTTCCCAAAACTTTCCACACCAAGCGTTCCTGCAAAGCACCAATCGACCAGACTCAAAAAATAATTAAAAAAAATGGTAACAGATCTTTGATCAGCTGTACCAGTGAGTTCCTTCATTAACTGGTGAGCACTGGTCCTGCTTGCCGATGGCTAAGTGACCAGGATGGCTTTTACACACCTCTGGGGCTGCATTACACCAGCATGCTCCCCACCAGATGTGCACATCTGCATTTGGAAAGCTGCACGCTTGCAATTTAAGAGGATTTTGCTACTCTAACTCATGAGAAAAGACCTCCCTCTTGCTTCATCCAACATTCTGCTGTCCCAGGTAATGACACGTTCACAAAAACTGATGAACTTGCCTCTAAAAGTTAGTTCCCCTTCCTCCCTGCTTTTGCTAATGCTACAACTTAAATTTATTTTGTTCATTTTAAATAATGACATTTTTTATCACACACTCAAACAGCATGCTTATATGTCGTAATATAATAAGAAGAAACACAATATTTTTCCTAGTCTAAAAAAAAGGCATCACCCTTGTTTAAGTTTCTATCTTTAATTTTCATACTTTCCATCATTTTAAGTTATCTGTCTAGCAACAAACAGGCAATCAAAGATGGGAAGACTCCAGTCCTGCTCCATTCATATATATCTGAAGTGACTATAGCCCATGCAATTTTGGAGTCACATCTCACCATTATTTGGCTATCCACCCCACTGCAGAGGCTTTTTATTTGCCTTGCAAACATCCTGACTGGGCTGTAGATTTAATTAAATGCATATTTTCATGGCAAAAGTCTGAGATGGCACATTTCTTAAAACAGGTCTTTTGAGCTGTGTGCTCCCTGTGAAGTGCAAACATCCTTATCAGTTGTGCTGGAGTAAGACAGAAAAATCACATGTTTTATTTTTATCATCTTTTAAATCCATATGAACTCAAATGCAGTTTGATCAAATCTTGAAAAGTTCACCCTGGTTCGTTATTTTTTTTTGGAAGGTTTAAAAGTGAATCATGACAGACAGTGTTTTGCAGTTTAACTTAGGGGAGTCATTGCAGAGAAAAAGCTGGGAGTATCCACAGTATGCTTCAGCTTAGCTAAACCCCCTGAAAATTGATATTTTAATTAATCAGCAATTTAAATGTCTTAAATGCTTGTTTCAATCTTTATTTTAGTGTATTTTCCATGACCATCATAGAACATGTCCTTTTTTTTTTTGGTGGACTAAAGTTCCTGATTAATCCACCTTATTCAGGCTTTTCAAGCAAAAGCTGGATATGGGAACCTGTACTTTCTATGGACAGACCCAGCTGGCTGGTCAGGGATTTTGAATATGAATAGGAGGAGACCTTTATCTCTTATCTTTCATCTGCTCAAGAAGATTTCTTACCCCTGTAATGAATTATTCACAACAGAAATTAAAAATAGAGTGGTCTTTGTCCCTTGGAGCTACACAGGGTTGTGCAATGTTATCTGACAGGTCCATTTTTCTAACATATACTGCACATGATCTTAAAAGTGCAGATATAATTTCCTGGCAAAGCCAGATTTGCAGATCTCTACCATAGATTAGCTTCATTTACTTGACTGTATCCTCTGTATGTAGCATATCATATATGGGCCTCCCAGTTATTTATCCCTCAGGTGTCTGGTGTTTCCCCTTCCCATCTTCTTTGCTAGCAGTGGAAGGATTTTCTATAGCTTCCTAAGGTTAAAAACATCAATATTTGTTCTCTCTAAAAGGATGTTTTCTTAGAAAAAAAATTTTTGAAAGGTCTGTTGCTGGCAACAGAAGCAACTGTCCACTTTAACTGCTGCATATTCTGTGCAGTCTTCTTGCATTTCCCTTCCTGTGTGTTCAAGTAAAGCCAAGAAACTACAGGAGAACAAACATTAGTTCTCTTCTGCCCTCTCTGCCCAGAGATACCGTTATCTAGGAACTCCAGCAGCAGTCAGCCAAGGTGTTTCTGTGCCTTGTTCTTTTGTCCTTGGAGAAGTTTCTTTTGCCCTTGGAGGATTCACCACTCTTTGCTTTCTTTGCTTGAAAAGGTGTAGCACAAGATCTGAAATTTGGAAAAGTTCACCTTGAAGTCTCTTGTGTGTTGCCATGACTGTTAACACTGTTTTTTAGAGGTGTGCATTCTGTATCAACTAGATAGACAGACACACATTTAGACAGCCCCAAAGACTGCATTCCCCCTTCTGTACACACAGAATGGAGAGCTGGACCATAGGGCTCCTTTGGAGTCACTGCCCTGCCAAGGTGAGGAGCAGTAGATGTCTACTAAGGTGGGTGTTCCCTTCCATTGATCTTGGAAGGCACTTAGATGCTGAGTTTTGATCACTTTGCCTTTATAAGGCTGGCTTGGGTTGACCTGGATCCCAAGAAGTCTCCTCATTTAGTAAGCAGTCTGGGGAGCTCCACTTTTGGCTTTCATGGAATTTAAGACAAAACCTTCAGATGGGTGCTTGCAAAACCAGTGAGGGCCTGTGTTCTTCAGCTAGTGCCCTTGAGCTTCTCTCCCTGAACCCTCTGGGACAGGCTTATGAGCTCTGAATGAATTTGAAAATTAGGGCTGTTCTGATATTGCCATATTTTTTTCATTCATTATTTCTTCTTTTTTCTTGAAAAGCCGTTGTGTTTCTTGATGGCTTAAATAAAGATTGTATCAGTAAATTATTCTGAAGATCAGTAAATATCTTACTCTGTCACACTGGTGTTCAGACAAATTGCACTCCCACCATTGCCCACTACAGAGGTAATGTATCTAAACTACCTTTCTGAGGAGGGAAATCATGGACAAGAGGAAGTCATACTTGACTAAGGCTTTTTTTGGCAGGACCACGTGAAGTCCTGTCTGTTGGATGAAATAAGCTGAGGGAATAAATCTTTACTACCTCAAAAGTGAAGTTTTGTTTAGACCATCCTTCAGCCAAAGCTCATGCTGTATGGGCAATAAGGTCAGAGGATCCATAGTCTACTCCAAGTCAAGAGGGAGCAATAAAAAGATATGTTGTGCCATTAAAGGTAACCTTGTGTCCAGCAAGGGCATGAACAGTGTGCCAGCAAGCTGGCCCTGTGAGACTACTTTATTGATGCTGCCTCAAGTTCCTTGTAACATGCAAAACAGCACTATTATTACAGTGGAGAACTGGCACAGCCCTTTCAGGATTATGTATTAAGAGCAGCAAGTCAAGTACCATCTGCCTAATGTGATAAATTCTAAGTATTATTCCAAAGAGGTTTGCCTGAAATCTCCTCTGCAGAGTGCACAGAGGCAGCTGCCAGTGGCTTTTATCCTCAGTCCCCTTCCCATTATCACTTTGTGGCCTTTTGGCTAAGATCAGCTGTACTACCAGTTGAAGTCTTGGCATGTCCTCTCTTTGGGGAGTCTGTCCTGCCCTGGCAGCAGGCTGGGCTCAGTGACCTCCTAGCTCTTTTCCATCTGTAACTACTATCATTCTTGTTTTTTAAGAGACCTGGCAGCTTTTAGAAGTCAAGTCTCCTTTAACATGCCTTGCAAGTACAGCTGAGATGCATTGGCCTGAAGGACTCCTGTTTCAAAAGGCAGGTGGGCCTCTGCTCTCTAGTCTGGGAGAAACTGGGATCTAGTTGGAGGACTTGGTTCCTTTTTGATGAAGGCTAGCAAAAAAACTATGTATCTCTACCAGGAGATTCTTTCAATATTTTTTAGTTCCTTTAATTCTTAGAGGAAATATAAACCAGAAAGTTTAGAAGAAGACAACACAGGTAAGTCCTCTGAGAGCTTTGTACTCCTGCATCAGTGGGATTCTGGACCTAGGCAAAACACATCTCTTACCTAGGTAGACCTTAAAATACTGTGATAATGTGTCTGGTTTTTTTTTTTAGCTTTGGAAGTTGTAAACTTCCTAAATCCAAAGTGAAGTGTCCACAAGGGACACTGTGTTGCCTGCCAGACTTGGTGCCTGAAGACCTTACACAATCCTGGCTTTTAGACACAGATCTATTAATTTGCAATGAGAAAGAGTTTGTCGGGTGGTTGAAATGGGGGGAAGATTCTGATGTCCTAGATAAAATAGCATCCAGAGGTTTTTTTATCTGGTATTTTGTTGGGACAATGGGTTTTTCCATGCCTTTCCTTCTTGAGCTGTGACCTGAAGGTGACAGAAGGTGAGTGCCTCTGTTAGAGCCTGTGATACAGTTCAGGTGGTGTGTCCCTTCCTTCCAAGCTTGTTTTTCATCCTGATGCAACTGCAGCAGTCTAACCTCCAAGTGAGAAGCTCTCCACTAGCAGATTTTGGCCAGAGATCTATCCACATTGTTTTGGCAGGTTCTTCTCAGAGTAGTCCCTCATTTGCTTTCTGTAGTGGACCTACCTCAGGGATTATATTGTACTGGTGTAATTACATAATGCATGGGGGTTTTCGGGGTTTGTGGGTTTGGGGTTGTTTTGGATGTGGGGTTTTTCTTTTTGTAAGTCACTCATGGAATAGGAAATCATATATATTATCTCTGGAAGAGACCATAAAATGCTACTCAAAAGCATTTCACTCTAGCATGTCTACATCAAAGACAGTAACTACAGGGTATCTCATAGTCTTTGTGTTGGCAGAGTTCACTTAAAAACTCCACCCTTGCCTCTGCAGCTGCCTTTTGTAGATGAGGTACGTGGAAGATGTGAATTTGCCTTACATCTTTGGAGGATGGGCCAGGTATGCTCTAAAATCACTTTTGGGGCAGCATCAGCAAGCTCTACAAACCTAGGCAAGATGTAGGAGACTTCTGCTGGAGGAAACCTCTGGCTGGCTTTTGTGGGAAGACAGTGATGTCTTCCAGAGTCTTAGTCTCCCATCTGATTTTGTCTCAAAGATCTGTCTGGGCTAACGACACAAGTTGTGGGAGGCCAGGCTTTGTTCATGGTCTCTTGCTGCTATTTTTGGGATGTGATTTTTCTGTTTTGGTTGGCTGGGCATGGAGGGAGTGTTGCTGTGCTTTAGGGAACTCTGCAATTAGATTCACTCGAAACGATCACAATTATTAATTATGACTTTTTTGTTACTAAAAAAAGAGAAGGTAGAAATAAATGATAAACCATAGTCCCTTTGAAGGGAATCTCTGTGTGTCTCTGAGGAGCATTGAACAGACCTAGGAGCATTTGGGCTCTCCTTAGGGGACAGCAAAGCCCCTATTCCCATATGTGGTGGTGAGCCTTGCTCCAGTGGAAGTAATCTGATGGGTTCTCAGAGAGAAGAACTGTGTTTTACTAGTTGGTGACCCTTGTTTGGTAAATCCCAGATAACTGCAGCAGCTGGGCAAATCTCAGCTGTGTTCCAAAAAATGAGCAAAAGTATTTGAGTCAATAATGGCAGGGAAACCACTGAAACAGCTTTCCTGAAGCAGATCAGTGAATAAACACAGAAAAATTTCAGTCCAAGTGAAATCTGTTTACTGAGGAGAGCTTTCTCCCTGTGGGTACTCCATGGGCTTTTTGAAGCTTCTTGAAACTCTTAGCATTTATTTATACACACATATATATAATATATACATTCAATTCACTTCTGGCTTTTTGTCATAGGAGCTAATAAACTGTTTCAGTCGGTCCAAGCACATGTGAAAATGTCTTTAATTTAAATCCCTTAAAGTAATGAATTCTTATATCCTACAATCCAAACAGAAGGTCATCTTCCCTCTGCTTAATTTTTCTGGAGAGGTAACTCACGTTTCTGAGTTTACTAAGGAATTCCCAAAGGAGCCATTCATTAGTCCTCAATACAAATTTTATGCTTAAGTGATCTCTGACCAGTAACTAGAACATAAAGTGTATGTGCTGGTTTTGTACATGAAGATGTCCTCTTCATCTAACCTCACCGTGAAGTTGTATGAGGCTTGCATGCTGCTATGAAACATTCACCTTGAAAGGATTTTCTGATATCTGAGGAAACATCTGATTTTAAGCAAACCAAAAATTTGGGGACTACAAAAGATGTGGTTAAAATGCTGTCAGACATCCATTTCTGCTATGGAATTTTGAAATCAAAATTTTGGAGTGCTTATTAAAAGAAGTGTCATTCAATAGTCTTGCACTTTGGTGTGTACAAATCAGAACCCTAAGGGCATTTTCTTCTGAAAGGACAATGCCAGCCCATGAGCTTTGGGACATTGACAAGGATCTTGAGTAGAAATATTTGTGTTTTCTTAATCTTACTCATACAGGAGTGTTTCACAGAATCTGTTGCTTGAGGTAAAATCCTCCCTCTAACAACTGAGGTCTTCTACGAGGCTAACGTGTCCTGGTTTTAGATAAAAGCAACTATGTGGTTGTTTTTTTTTTTTTTCCCTTTTGATCCTCCGTTGTTGAGATTTATTGCCTGCCATTTATAGCATTTGCAACTTGCAGTTAAGGCTTCTATTTTGAATACCTAACACATAAGCAGGAATTACTGTAACATAGTACTTGGATATGTGTTTCAAACCATAGCAGAGAAAGAAAATGTTTCAGATGTGAGGTAGAAGCATTTAAAGCTAGAGAAAGTTTATAGTGACCTAATATGAATGTAATTTTATTAAATACTTTCCCATCAGTTCGAAGAACTTCCCTGCATAAAATCTATCTGATATCATCCATAGGCTGTTTGTAGTTGGTTTTTGGTTTGTTGGTTTGTTTTGGCTTTTTTAGCAGAAATGCAAGTACATTGAGCATTTGGAGCAAGAAAAGTTGAACGTTTGTATAATTAACTCTTTGCTATCTAAAACCTCCCATTTTAAAATGCTCAGCTGGCTTTGTGCAATGGAGACTGACTGGACATTCTTCTCTGCTCTGAACTGTGTGTATCCATGAGCTGTATTCCCAGAAGGACAACTTATGCAGCCTGTGCACTGGTCCCCAGGGCCCCCCAGGAGTGGCAGGCAAATGGCAAGGCTTTTGTGGTGTCTGTCTCCTGGGACGTTTGTGTTTCGGGGGAGAACCTGGCTGCTGTGTCTGTGATGAACCCAGCTCTGTGTTTCTGCTTTACACTCAGTCTTGTGGCAAAGGAGGAGCTGTGAGGACCTTGAAGAGTAGCTATGGTGGCCAACAGCATGGGAAATTTGGGCACTACAGGGCTAGACCTTTAATAATGGTGAAAAGCTGGCTCATTAAAGGATGGGCAGGAGGAAGGCTCTCTTTCCTTTGCTGAGCTGGGGGAGTCATAGCTGATGGTCTTCCAGAGAACTAAACTGGGCTGTAAGTTTTGAGCCTTGGATAGTGTTGAATAAAGGGAGGAGATAAGGAAAAGAAAGAAATGGTCTTGTCTCCCTAAATGTCTTTCAGATTAAATCACTGTTTGCTGGCTAACAGGAAAGCTGGAGATTGTTCCACCAGAGATGGGGGAGTGGAATGAAAGCCCATGTGTATTTTTAGCATCCCTTGTAATCATGTCACCTTTTGAAATGAAAGCATCGGTGCATTAGAGCGGAGAAACTGGGGAGAGGACATGTTCTACCAAGGGAAATGTCATGCTCAGAGTGGATTGACTGAGTCAGGCTTTGACTGAGCGGTGCTGCCGGTGGCCGGGGCAGAGCCATCTCCTCCTCCCCCTCCCAGCTCCTCAGCTTTATCTGCCTTCCTCCTCCACGCAGCTCTGCTGGCTGTCTCCTCACCCATCTCTTCCCAGGGGATTCTACTCTAAACTATAGTCAGCTGGAACAAAACTGAAGATGTGCAAGATGCTTTAGGATGTTCACCCAGAGTCCTCCACAGAGGGTAGGCAGCCCTGGCAAGGTGCCATTGCATGCCTTGATGGCAGCTAATTAGCTTTGCCTTTTTCATGTATCTTTTTGCCTAAGAAGAAAGCAGATCTAACACGAGGAAGAGAAGAGGGCATCTGTTCAACAATGAATGTTTATTTGCTGTTCACCTCTGAAATGCCAATGAGCATTTGTGCCATCTAGTTTGAACTGACTATTGGCCTTGGAGAAATGACTTGAACAAAACTGTCCCTTATTTTCTAAAGAGGTAGCAAAGGTCTGTCACAGTCTCCCTCTGTAGTCATGGATAGATCATGTCATTGCTCTGGTACATCCTCTTTCCCCTTCCTCCCTCCACTTCTTCCTTGGAGCATTATATTGAATCCATTCTCCATTGTACTAGTACCAGCAGAAACTGTGATGTTTCTTCAGTGTGCCAAGACTTTGGTCTCATGTTTACACCACCTCCTGCTGCATAACAGCCACCCATAAGATTAATTAAGCCACGGTGCTGGCTTTCTCCTCTTTCTTGTGTATTTTCACTCAATACACAGCTTCATGGCTTGACTGAAGGCAGAGATGGAAAACTTCAGTCCAAGAGCATGTGGGCTTCCCAAAAACAGCAAGCCCGCAAACACCAGTGCTGAGGGAGCTGACCTGGACTGGAAGGCAGCCTGGTCCTGCAGTCACTGGAGCTCCCAAGACAAGATTTGAGATGGGAAAATTTTTCAAAGACTAAATGTGGCTTTAATAGGTTTTTTCCCCATCGAAAGGCTCAGATCTCCCCCCTGCTTCTTTTTTCATCTCACCTGATTGTTGATAACGACAATTTCTATTTGCACAGCACTCACCTAAGGATCTCCAGATATTTTTTCTGAAGCTGGGAATCTATTTTTAGCCTAATTTTCTAGACAGTGGAACTAAGAAGTAGGCAGGTTTGTGCAAGAAGCTCGGTGCAGTGCAGCTGTGCTGGGGTGAGGAGAGGTGAGGTGAGCTGGCTGCCTGCTGGAGCCGGGCTGCCAGATGGAGAGGTGTGGAGATGCTGAGGAGGCTTTGGGGCTCCTGCTGCTCTGTGGGGCTGGGCAGCCCTCCTCAGCCTGCATCTGTTCCCCCCCATCCACCATTCTTCTAGTAAAAGTGAGTTATTCTTTATCCAGAGTGGCTTTTTTTTGGTGATTTGGGATTGCTGTGCCAATCTGGGGCACCGCTTTGTTGTCCACTCGTGTGCACACAGGTATGGTACTTTGGGAAGGCATTCTGAGTGCCACCCAAGCAAGGCTTCTCCAGCTCCCCAGTGAGCCTTGGCCAAGTTAGGGAGCAGCCCTGTGCACACTAAAGCATTGGCTTTAGGGACCTACCCATCGGTTAAAGTGGAATTACATGCTTAACTTAGTAAATTGCTCTAGGCTTTGCTTAAGTATGTAATTAAGAATTATGTATTCAAAGATAACCATTTGTAGGGCTGGGTCTTGCTGCCCTGCTTCCATTTCCCTAAATTACTCGTTCTCTTCTCTTATTCTGCCCGGGTTATGTTTCTAGTTGCTGGGTTCAGAAGGTAATGGAGACAGGAGGAGAGACAGAGTATAGGCTCCCAGGAACACCATGTTGCTCTAGGAAGCCATCTCAAAACATGGGAGCATTTAAGAGGTCCAAATATAGCTGGAGAACCTCGTTGAAGTGTTGCACAGGGCCAAATCCTGGCTGTCCTCCAACTCCAAGCCTTTCTTCAAGGGATCTTTCCCTCTGTGGGTGGATTGGGAAGGAGTTGGCCATGGTTGTCCTCAGCCCAGCTGCTGGCAGGTCTGTGTCCCACAGTCAGCATGTGGCCAAGGACTCCTTGGTGTTTAACAAGCTCAAGTTTGCAGATGGAAGCCCTCACGTACCTTCCCTGCCAGTGGTTTCTCCAAATTGCTGTCGGTGTTCCAGAGGGGCAGCACTGGGGCAACACAAGCTGCCCCTCCCTTATGGTGAAACCAGTATTGAAGGCTACAGGTCAAGAGGGCTGACTGGCCACTGTGACCACAGCCTCCCACTGGAGACAACCATCTGCAGAATGAGGCCAGAAAGGCCATTTTGCTCAGACATCCAGGCTGCAGCAGGCAGGGAGCAGGTCCCAGCTGAAAACGGCTGCAGGCTATGCCTTGTGTCCATCAGCTCCTACATGCTGCTGTCTCCCGCACAGTGCTTCTCAGAAGGGGGTCTCCTAGTCCCCATATGATTTTTGGCAAGTTTTGGCTACAGCGTGAGACCAGCCAGAGGAAAGAGATATTGCCTCCTGAGGAAAGGAGTGTGGTGTAACTAGCCCACTGGGGATGCCACCACTGCCCTTTGTTGTCACCCCTCTTGTCTTTCTCACGTCTATGTGACCTGTGTTCATGCAGATGGGGAATGCAGGTTAAGGAGCTAAAACCTGTGTGGTGTTTGTGTCATGTCTAAATACAAGAGGCAGGTTTTGGGGTAGTTTACCCTTCTAATGATTCACACTGCCTCTGCAGGGGCATTTTGCTGAAGTTCAGGGAAGGTCTGCTCTCTTTTTTTCCTTTTTAATTAATAAAGCTGTTTGCTCTGTACTGCTTTCTCCCTTTTCAGAGTGGACCTGACCTTTGTGGTGCCTCTTGTACCACCACCTCCCTGTCTGGGCTCAGTGAGGTGTCATTGCAGGTGGGATGTGGTGGTAGGCCAGAACCACTGCGTGGACCTGCTGCTGTGGGCAGCTCTTCCTCTGCCCACACTGCAGGGACAGAAGGATGTAAAACTGTCCAGGTCTTGTAACTGTCCTGTTACAGGTCTGGGGGCAGCCCTGACCCTAAATCATGATGACGACAATTCCCTGAGCAGAGCTGTAAGAGGTGGCATCTTGTGTGGATGCTGTGCAAACAAACAGCAGGAGTCATTCAAGAGTCCTCTCCTCTGACATTGGCATCGTCACAGGATCTTGGAAGAGAGCTGTACCACCTCCAGGCTGTCCTCTTGCACAAGCTATGTCACCTACACACATTGAGTAATCCCTGACTCAGGCCCAAAACTTCTGCTAGAAATAGAGCAGACCAGTTTAAAAATTTAAGATTTTAAAATTCATATCTAATGTTACCGAAAGTTCCAGGATGGGGTGTACCAGTGGCTGGTTGCTCCCACAACTCAACATTTGGGTCTGACTCTATCCAGTTCTTGGGTCCTGCCCAACTTGTCTATGCAGGTATTTCCATGTCTGAAATCCCAGGATGCCCCAAGAGCCTTCTCCTAGCCATATCCAGTGATGGTGACTTCTCTTCATCTGCAGAAGCATCATCCCCAGTAGTATTTGGATGCTGTCTTCTTCAGCTCCTGTCCTGAAGCAGGTAGTATGGTTATGGCTAATCTCTGCTGTGCTCCTCCAGACCCTTTCATTTCCATGGTGGATGGTGTGACTCTGGGTGGTTTGTGTAGTTAGTTGTACAAAGATTTTCTTTGATCCATGGGAGAAGATGAACTGTATCATGGGTGGTACATACCCTTGCTTTCTGCAGCAATGAGCTGGTCATGGTTTATTTTCTCCCTATTGAAGTGCAAACCAGCTGGGACAATAATTTAAGGTTGTCACCTACAGCATGTCTGGTATTTCAGGAGAACCAAACCCCTTATCTGAAAAGCTGCCTCTGGAGCAGCCCCTCTCTCCAGCCTGCAGTGGAACAGAAGTTCCCTGGCCCACAGAACGAGTGCTGCTGCAGTGCCCTTGGACTCATCTGGCTCTCCCAGTAAACCTAAAAATGCTGTTTCCACCCTTCAAGCAGAGGGTTGCCTACTCACGCTGAGCAATTTCCACTTCTTTTTGTCACTCCAGAGATCCAAGTGACAAACTTTGTGTTGCTTCAGTGTTATTGTTCAGTTCATCCTTGTGCACTCAGTTCACTTTCCAGCAGCTTTTAGCAGCTCTGTTGTTTGAAGATGGCTTCATCCCACATCTCCTTCCTGAGTAACTCCTCTCTCTGGAACCAGCCAGGGAAAGGCAGTGGGGGGTCTGTGTCTTTGAGAGAGAAGCAGCTCTTTCCAAGTTCCTGCCCATCACGTGGTTGTTCTGCAGCTGAACCCTCTGCTGTAGTCGTTTGGTTTTTTTAGAGGCGCCTCCTCTGATCTCCTGATAGCGAATGTTTCCTTTCATGTCCTACATCAAGGCTGCTGCTTTGGCCTCCTATCCCATTTTTCCCTCTTTTTAATGTTGTGCCAAGCGTATTAATGTCAGGCGGTGCTGCCCTGGACCCCTTGGTGTAACTCCAAATGCAAAATCCTCCCTTTGACCACCTGGCCAGGGCCTTGCTGGGCTCTTGACCCCATGTGCAGGCCCAGGTGGTGGCACCATCCAAACCATGGCCTACCTATTGTCTTACTTATTGTTCTCGGGGATGCCGAGGGCTGCACTGACGTCTGGCTCTGCTGTGTCCATCTCTAAGTGCATCCTGCTGCCCTCTAGTGAGAAATGGCCCTGGTCTGAGCCTGGCATCTGGGACCAGAAGGGGGCCCGTGGAGTAAAATACCTGTTGTGTGCAGATGTGGATGCGTTATCAGGGCTTGGTGATGAAGGACCTGCTGCTGACCACAGCACCCAGCTCCTTTGGGAGCATATGCCACCTCAAGTCACCTACTCCCATGTAAGCCTTGTCCTTAGTCTGGAGATACTGCAAACCCACTGGAAATCAAGAGCAGGCTGACAGAGAGAGAGACAGGCTGTAAAGGCAATGGAGGAGAGGGAGAGAGATGCAAGATATTTAAGTGGCTGTAATTAGGGATTTTCCTCCTGTTTATCCTGGTGTAGCTGCACACAAGCTAGCTGGGCTGCTCTACACGTGCCCTGGTATAACTCAATTTTTCTGCAGCACTAATAAGAACGTTGTCCCATTGCAAAGCAGAGGGAGATGCTCCCCATCATCCACACCTCCAGTGCATTGAGGAGGGGGGGGGGCTGTCCAGCCTGAGTGATGCCCTGCAACAAGTTCCTGGTGCCAAGTTAAGGGAGAATCTGGTCCCTGCATGTCACTGACAGCCTCCCTGGGCAGCCAGAGCACTGAGCACTGTGACAGGTCGTGCTGGCTCTGGCTTGGCTGGTGATGAGTCACCCTGAGTGCCTGACTTCTTGAGAAATCCTGGAAAAAGCAGGGCAGATAAATGTCAGCCAGTGGGGAAAATTTTCAGCTGGGGTAGGTTATAGTTGCCCCACAGCTGTCAGAGGCACTTGGCCACCAAGCACCCACCTCAAGAACTGGCTGGTTCAATAACAACTCACCTCCAATGACTGGGGTGAGGCTGGTGAGATGGTCCACAGCTTTTTAAGGCAAGTTTGAGCTGCTGGTGGTGTTGTCTCTCTCCTGAGACCTCAGGGTTTGTCTTATTGCTGCGGCCAGGTAGGTAAAGAGAGAGGTTCTGTCCTCCCCTGCTTCTCTGGAATTCTGGTAAAGAAACAGCTGAGAAAATGCCTCAATTTGTGTCTAATCTATGGTTCTTTCCAGCTCCTCAGCTGTCTCTTTAGTCACTTTAAAAGCTGATAGGAATTATTGATCTCATTTACCCTCTGTATATCTTAACTGATTCTTTACTTGAAAACCAGAGTCTTGAGATGCAGAGGTAAAGTAAAGCTCGTCAAGGCTGGAACAAAAATGTGCTTTGTCATGGAGTGCCTTAGGGTGGAAGGGGCCCTCGAGATCATCTGATCCAAGCTCCCTGCCATGGGCAGGGACACCTCTCAACTAGATCAGGTTGCTCAAGGCCTCATCCAACCTGGCCTTGAACACCTCCAGGGAGGGGGCACCCGCAACCTCTCTGGGCAATCTGTTCCAGAGTCTCGCCACCCTTGTACTGAAGAACTTCTTCCTAAGTTCTAATTTAGCTTTAGTGCATCTGAAACCTGTAAGAAGGCTTTGTTTCAGCTTGTGCTGAAATACCGAGTCCCAGGCAGGGAGGGGACTGTGACCCACTTCTGTGCTGTGAAGGCAACTCTGGCCTCCTGGTCCTTCAGCAAGAACCTCTCTTGCGACCCTGGTGTGCATTTCTGCAGCTTATCTGATCTCACAGCCCTGCAGAACAGCAGCTCCTGCTCAGGAGGAAAGCTGCGGCCAGCATTTCTGCCTCTGTCCAGGCAGCTCCTGCCCTCCAGGGCAGGTCTTGATGGTCCTAACTGAGGAATAAGAGACAGACACAACTCTTCCTTTCCAGTTAGTGTCGCACAAGCTTCCTTCAGAGCTGGAGCTCTCAGCTGAGGTCTTATAAGCAAGCCTGATGGTCAGTCCAAAGAGCACTGAGCTCAGTAAAGAATATGGTTGACTCTTTAACCCTAGGAGCAGCGAGAGCCCCTTATTCCACCAGCTGTGCTTGACAGTGAAATAAGTTTCAGATGACTCACCTGTGGCAAATAAAAAAAAAAAAAAAGAAAAATAATTCTTAATTCTGGACACTTCTTGACCTACTTCCAGCCCAGCACCCCCCGTTGTCTGTGAGAATACAAGGTTTGCAAAGAAAATTGCTGTGGGACTGAAATGCAATTTTGTTTATTGGATGTTTTAAAAAACACAAAGAACAGCTAAGTGCACGGACAGACTGTTGCATCCAAATGATTTACTGCTTTGCCTTTTACAGCTCTTGATTACATCAGGTTGCTGCATCAATATCTTGTCTGTTAGAGTCCATCCTGATGGGCCAGCAAGGCAAAGAAGAATATTGCTGGGTGGTTTTCCAGGTGGTGTGGCAATGAAAATAGCTTTCCAAGGGGATGTAGTGCAGATGCCCCAAAGCTGTGACACAATTTAGACTCGTGCGTGTCCAGATGCTTGTCCAGCCCACAGATCTAAAATAAAAATGCACTGTTTTCATAAAATATCTGGGGTATTTTGCTTGGGACTGGCTGGCTGTACTTGAGCAAAAATCTTGCCGTAGGATTTCACTGGAGCTGTCTTTGATCCAGGCTGCAGTCTAGAAGTGCAAATAGCTGCCTGTGGCAAGAGATGAATGAGGAGTGTAAAGCAGGGTCCAGACTCCAAAAACTTCTAGCTTATGAACCTGTTTGGAGCCTAGTTCAGCGAGGCACCAGTGGTAATGTCTTTCTCCGGGCTGGGATTAACAGGCTTCATCTCCTTCAAAATATCATCAGGGTAGGATCCAGGACGTTGTGCCCTAGTGCCACATCAGTGTTTGGCTTTACACCCAGAAACCTCGTAGTCCTCCTGGAAGAGTACCCTCCTGCCTTCCCCACAGCTGAGGAAGTGTGTGGTGGGGTTTAGCTTTGAGGACCCAGCAAAGCCCACAACAGGAACAGACTCCCAGTGTCCTGACAGCTGCTGCCAGTCCAGATCTGAACCCAAAGGAGATTTCAGATTGTGTTAGAACATCTACCCCTGCCCTGTTGTGGTCCTTCTCCCTTCTCTGTTCCCTTCAAGCAGGCAAACCAGCTTTTGCTGGAGGATGCAGAAGGTGGCAGAGTGAAGGCAACTAAGGTTGTGTGCTCAGCTTATCACCTACACCATGGCACAGAGTGGCTGGGACAGGGTGGATGGTAGAGAGGAAGAGTCTCTGTGCACTTTGAGAGAGCTTACCTCCCAGTGGCCAAAAAAAACCAATGGGGCTAGAAAGCAAGTACTAAACCTGAAAGAGGTGATGGTTGTGACCTTAAGCCTGAAACAACATGGAATGGAGGAGGCAGGGAGAGGAGAAGGAGGCTCCTTGGTGAAAACCATTTCCATCCACAGGTCAATTTCCTACTGTAGCCAGAGCTTGTGCCTTGCTCGTGTCATCTCTGGCTCAGACACTTCCTATGCCTGCTCCTCGGCTGCGCCCGAGGCACGACGAGCCACGGCAGGAAATTGAGTGTGGGACCCCACGTCTGCGGCTGTTGGGAGTGTCATGGCATTATCCAGCCAACAAAGTGTCTCTTTCTAGTGGCTCCAGAGCTCGCTGAAATACAGTAGAGAGCCTCAGATCCAATTTCCTGCTCTCCTTTATCCTGGGCGCACACTTGGGTAGGAGTAACCGCCTGTCGTTATCAGGTGATCCATCATATTAAAACAAGAGGAAGGGAAAAACCACAGCAAAAAGGAGAATTCATGCTTTGCAGTCTTTGAAGTACTTCCCCTTTCATCCTAGCCCATAAAACTTTGATTTAGTTTTATATCCTGGCTCAGAGGTTCTCCCTGTCCCAGTGCTCTGATCCATGCAGTCTAGTTTGGACACTGATGGAACCAAGCAGTAGCTGCACACATGTGTGGCAACCTGGCCCATGCTGGCCTTCCCTTCTGGACAGGTCAAGTCCCTGCAGAACTGTCCCTTCGCCCATGCTGGCTAACACCATCCCATGCCAGGGAAGCAGGAGAGCTGCTGCCCCAGGTGACCCCCTTCTTCACCTGCTTTATTAAGTAACAAACAGCCAGAGCATAATGCCAGGGTGGCCAGTGACGTTGTGCTGGGCTGGCATGTAAAGGAGGAGGTCCTGCAGTGCTCAGAGGGGATGCAGGCTGTGTCAGGAGGTCTCCAGGCGTGTTGCATTCTTCTTTTTGAGAGGCTGAGACAGTGCCAGGGGGACTGCAATAGCATCCAGTCCAGCTCAAGGTCAGGAGCAAACCAATGACCTGTTTGGCTGTGATCTTGCCATTTAGTAGCAGACATCAACTGACCAGTTATCATTAAAGGTCTGTCACACACTGCAAGGGAGCTGGTAGCTGTCGTGTTCTGGAGAGGGCAGATTTCATCCTGCTTCTGCAAATTCTCCTTGGACATTGTTGGATGAAGTACAGTTTGCCTCCTGCCCTCTGCTGCTCTGCACTGCTTCTCCAGCCTCTTCAGCAGCTCCCACAGCGTAGCGTGGACTATACTGCTCACAGGGACAAAGTTCCAGCTAATTTCCATAGGATCAGGATTTAGTTTGACCTCTGTACTCTGCTGGAGTGACTGGAAGCTCTCTGCATCTCCATGTGCTGCAGTAACTTTGGGCTGGTCAGGACTTCATTGTACTTGTCCCTGTAAATGCACTGGGTGAAGGAGAGGTCCTGCACTGATTGGCAGGTGTGGATGAGGGGTGAAGACAGGTTGTCCTCAGGTTCTTCAGCAGCCCAGCAATGACTGTCCAAAATCCATGAGTTTGCATTCTCTGAATTAGTCCTACAAGCTGTGGAGACCCTTGACCAGGCTGAGGGGAGCGCGATGCTCAGACGGACAAGACTGTGCCTGGAGGCTGCGTCTGGCTGCTCAGTGCTTCACAGCCAGGGCACCGAGGCTCAGAGCTCTGCCCTCCCTGCTGCGGAGAGGTGCGAGAGCCTCATCCAGGCAGCCGAGCCCTGGAGGAATTGTGCACGTCTCCTTTCCTGCCTGCTGGTGAGAAGCTGAGAGGGGAACTTCCCTGCATCTCGGCGTGCTGGGAGGCCTCTGTCGCAAGGGCTGGCGCTTGTCTGCGTGTTTGCACCACAGGTGACCTGCTTTGGAGTGTTCTGGCTCGTCGCTGTTCCCAGAGGTACCTGGGGTAAGGCAGGAGACTCAGCAGCTGAGAATGAGCCCGCAGCTGCAATTGCATTCAGGAGAGGAAGGCTTCGTGTCCCACCTTCTCTGATGGAGATCTTTGTCAAAAAATTAATCGGTGATTTCACACTTCCTGATGCACTATGAAAGTGATTAGATACAGCAGCAGCTGGGGGAAGTGCTGGGACTCAGAGAGCCTTTGCTCCTTCTAGTTATAGCTTTTTTTTTTTCTCTTGAATTTTTTATTTCCCCTTTTCTGAACGTGCATTCATTGTTCCTGGGAGCTGGTAAAGGACTTAAAACCTCAGTACACTCACCACACAAGTCCAACAAGGGAGCTGTTCTTGCAGCCTGTCCCCTGACCACACGGTAGCAGCTCTGTGTCTCCTGAAGGCAGCATACCTGGAACTGCCCATAAAGCAATGAGGACTGAAAATGTCTCTGCAGAGGCTAGGAAAAGGCTGTTTCCTGGTTTGTCTTTCTGAGGGTGTGACAAAATTAATCTCATGGCTCTGTTGCACTCTGTTGTCCCTGCACACCCATACAGGGATGGGATTAAAGCCCTTCCAGCATATGGAGGGGGGATACGGCCTTCACCCATCACCTCACTCCTTCACCAGGAGCCCATGGTGGGTCTGGCTGTGACTCCCATCAAGTGACTTGATCTGCATGCTGCTGGGACTCAGGAGACTGTACTGCTGCATGGGTGATGATGGGGACCTGGAAATTGCTTCCAGCATTGTCAGTGCCTCTGACTTCCAGGTCAGGAGTAAATCCAGGCCCTCCTGAGGACCGTGGTTGCACCAGATGTGGCCTGAGTGCAGGCTGGGGCAGGGAACAGCGTGTGGAGTTGGTGGCTGTGGAGCTCAGGTGGGCTCACAGAGGTTCCCTATTCCCAGGAGTAGGTGGGCTGGTGGGGCTGAGGGCTCTGCTACCCCAGAAGGACTCCTGCAGGACTCTGCTGGGGCATAGCAAAGGCAGATATAAGAATGAGGACCTGTTCCCTGGCATCACTCATTGCCTGCTGGGGAGACAGCACCCCACCAGCAGCTTCTCACCACCCTGCTCCCACCATGCTGGGCAGCTTTCTCTGAGCATGTACCCACTCACTGTGCAGGTGAGCTGGGCCTCCCCATGCACCACCAAACTGCTGCTTCAGCTGCTGCCAGCACTGCAGAGAACATGGCCCTGACCCCTGGCATCCTGGTGGCCTTTGGAGCTTGGTTTCCTCCAAGCCCTGGTGTTTGCGTGAGGTTCTGCTGCTTTTCCCCTTAAAATAAAGCATTTTCTCATGCTTTAGTCTTTGTAAAGGGCTTTTGGGGTTGGCACTTAGTCCACAAGTATACCTTCTGAGAGCCCTGCTGTGACTTCTGGGTGGGGTTCCTGAGGCAAGGAGGCTGCGTGGTCTTGCTTTGCCAGAAGGAACTTACCTGTGCTCGTCTAGTGGCCCCTCTTGTAGCTCTGGAATCTGCTAGCCCACTGCAGGGAAAACTGGTAACTGGATAACAGTTCCCAAAATCTTCATTTCCTAGATGTGAGAAATTAGGCAGGTAGCAGGGGAAGGAGAAGCTGAGGATGCCCAGGCTGAGGAAAGCACCCAGTCTGCTGGGGCTCTACAGACCAGAGGCTGTGCAAAATAGCCATATAGCCTCCCTTTGCCAGGAGCACACTGGGGGTGGAAGATGGGCAGCCCCAGGCTCTCCAGATTGAGGTGCTTCTGCCACTACAGGTTATTCCCCCTGTCATCTCCAGAGAAAAACTCCTTCAGCATGTTATAGAATGCAAATTGGTTATCATGGAGAAAAAGAGAGGTACTTCCAGCTCACAGTTTGTGATGTATTGACAAAGAGCAACAGCTAAACCCACGTCCCCACAGCAACAACAAAAACTGGGACCTTAAAGAGGGTGTGTGGTGTGAGGAGCAAGGGTGAGAGGCGTGAGTAGTGGGTGGAGACAGTGTACAGAAAGAGGCAGGGGACGGGGTGGAGGTTGAATGTGGGACTGTGCACAAAGTACAGGATAAAATACATATTGTGTGGAAAAGAAACCCCTTTAGAAAGAAAGCCCAAGCTGTGAAAGACCACCCTGTCCCCTGTGCATGTGTCTGAGCATGCCTTTCTCCTCCACAGACTTCCTTCCATCTGAATCCTTTTGACTACACCAAGGGTGGGGTCCTGTTGTCGGAGCAATACCGTGGGACTGCTTTGGGCTGTGATGGTGTGCCCAGGACTATCTAAGCATACCTAAGCATGTTTTGTGTGCACCTGTCCCCTTTCTGTGCATTTTTTAAAACATTAAAACAAAGGATAATATTCTCGTAAACTCAAGTTTCAGGAGAACCTGAATGAATTAATACCTTAAGGGATAACCAGTGTTGTATCACAAAACATGATACCTGTCAGGAGACAGTTTGACAATGTAACTGGAGACTTAAAGTCAAGGCTTCAGTGCTGAGGGTGGTGGTAGACCCTGCGTGGTGTCCTGAGGGCAGGTCTCTTCCCAGGGAGGCTGTCTCTGCCCCACCATCATCATTGGAGTCATCTGGGGTCAGATCCTGCACCAGGAGCACTTGTCCCACGTGTGTTTCCTGTGTCCTGCCAGACCTGGACAAAGGCCATGTGAGATGGATCCATCCTAGAGAGAGATGCATCTCTCCAGTCTCTCCATACACAAGCCACTCACCCCTTAATTAAACTGTTAACTTTCATTAACGGCTGACGTTAATTTACTTTATAGTTTCTTTTCTCTCCTGATTTTTATAAAGCAGGATCAGAGTCTCCTGGAGGGAAGCACGGCTCTCTTCTAACTGCTCAGGGGGAAGAGACAATCTGGCACTCTTCACTTTGTCCCAGATTTTTGAAGGAAGAGACACTATTGCATAGGAGACTTTTTTTTTCTTTTTTAAAGTAGGTCTCAGCTGTTTTGCTAAGAAAATTATTACTTTGACCTTAGGGGAATAGTAACATCTTATTCTATCTTTATCCAGCATTTACTGTCATCCTCGCTGGACTGTGCTATTAAGGTCTGTAGTTGTGCTGTCTGGGAACATCCCCTGAGGTTGGAGGCCTTCAGCTCTGGCATCTTGCATGCTCATAGTGGAGACAACCAGAGCATGAAAGCTCATTTGCAGCCTCCCTCCCCACCAACCTGCAGTGAGGTTGAGGGCAGGGGCACCCGCAGCCACACCAGCATCTTGCGCCCGTGATCTGAGCACCCACAAGCCCGTGCCTGGCACTGCTCGTGTAGGCTGCAAGGTGGCTGTGGGTCCATTGGCCACCCGGGCTGAAAAATGGGTGGGAGAGTTTGAAGTGCTGATGCTCTGCAATCATAGAACGGTTTGGGTTGGAAAGGACCTTGAAGATCATTGAGTTCTAACCTCACTGCTATGGGCAGAGACCCATTCCACTAGACCAGGTTGCTCAAAGCCACCCCATCCAACCTGGCTCTTCCTTCCTAAGAGAAGACCCTTAGGAACTGGAAGCCAATACAGGGGACATGCTCCTGCCACCATCATCCTGTCTGTAATATAAGGTAACCATAACAATTTTTTATTACCAACAGCAGCACAGTTTACTCTGTTGGCTAACCCAAGGAGTAGTCTACCCAGAATTTGAAGGTACAGGCAGAGGATGAAGGGAGAAGAGTTTGAGAGACGTGTAAGAAGGACAGCTTGTGTGCAGCTCATGGCAAAGCACCAGCTGCTCCTCTAGAATCTGGCTTAGTTTTGGACACATGGCATTTTTTCTTCATGCTGTTAACCAGCATGTCATGCAGAAAGCAGTGGAAAAAAAAATCTTGGGGCCAGTGTTTAACAGGGAAACCAGAGTGGTGGAGGTACAATTGATTTTTGTCTTTGTTTGGTTTCAAAATCGATGAAACATGAGCTTTTCCCATTGATTTTTTTTTGAATTCAGAATGATTTTGAAAAGCCGTTAAATAAATTGACAACTTTGGGAGCCAAATCCTCTTCTAGGGCTTTGTGAGACGTAGGAGAACCCATCAGAATGCACCATGTGTGCTTGCAGGCTTCTCACCGTGCTAAAGTCTGTTGCTGTCATCTGCCATGCCAAACCTCCTCCTTTGAGGTACCATCCTTGGTCCTCAGTGGGAGTGGGGAGAGGTGCAGATCCAATCCTCTGCTGCAGTCTGAGCCTCGTGCCCTTGTTCTGCAGCTGAGAAAATGGATGGATCACCAGCAGCATTGGTGTTGGTTGCTAATAACTAGTCACTACAGTTGAAAGGGGCCTTCTGGATGTGGACTTTGTCCTGGCACATATCTTGGTGCTGCAAGCTAGAGTCTCATTGGTCCTTCCTGGAAAAAGCTCATGTTATAAAACCCTTCCAAAACCATAAAAGCTACTTTATAATACAGTTGCTATTAAGCTATTGCTCTAAGACAGGAAAAAGAAGGAATGTCTCGGAGCTCTTCAACCTGAGAAGTTCTCCCTGACCAACACCCATGGTTGGCATTGAAAATGATGGGGAAAATCCCCTTTGAATGTGTGCCTTTTTCCTGCCCCAGAGTGTTTGTCCTGAGTGGGTATGCTCCATGGTCTACAGACCAACACAGCTGCTGAAACCAAGGCAAAAATGGAAAATGTTGGAATTAACACGTGTCCTCGTTTCCACCATGATCAAAATCTAGCTTGAGGCATGCCCTCACTCTCTGTCATGGTCTGTTTGATCCTCTGGAGGGTGTCCTTTCTTGTCCAAAGTTTTCAAGGGTTTGAGCTGTCCTGGACTGCTATCTTTAGTTATTTTAAAGTTTATTTTATTTCTGAGGGGGTTGTGCAGGGTTTATGAATGCTGATTAAGTCCCTTGAGGCCCATGTTCACTTACACAGGATACCCTTGGCAAGCCCAGCCCAGGGCACGTTTGTGATATCAGTCACCTGCAGGCAGCCTTGTCTCCATGTTCCTTTGCACTCAGATGGTGAAGATGATTGCATGAAGAACTGCTAAAACCTGTCGAGGAATGGCCCACTGGGCATGGGAAGTGCCATGAAGGGAGCACAGACTGTTCCAGGTGTCTCGTGGCTTGTCTGGAAGGGCTGTGAGAGCTGTTGAGGGTGTGCATGTAAAGCCCAGCTTGGCTCCCAGAGCTGCTGTCATGTTTGGAAAGAAGGGGGGGAAGGTAAAAGCACAGAATTTTAGATTTAAGCTGGCTTCACCTGCTCTGTAATCATGGCTAGCCTTGAAGCTGCCTCCTACATGGTGACTCCTTTCGTCTTTCCCCTAGAAAGTAATTTTTTTCTCAGATTGGGAACTTCATTTCAAGGCTCTGCAGATGCATCATACTAATAAATGTCACATTATCCCATCTCTTCTGACACGAACGTGAGCAGGCACCTGATGAAAGCTGACGAGGGAGGAAAAGCGAAGCGATGAAAAAATAACCTGACACATAACCCAGGTTCACCACAACCAAATCCTGAATGAGAGAAGGGAGCTCTGCCAGGGCCTCAGACAGACACTTCGGGGCAGCCCGACAGCTGCTTCTATTCACACAACAAGGGCAAATGTAGGCAGAGCTTGTGGCCATCCTTGGGTCATTGGGCCAAGGGCTGGAAGATCAGAGGAGGACAGCAAGATGGTGGAAGCAATTCTTGTGGCCTTGCTCAGCTAGAAATTTTCCAAGGAGGGGACAAACCTGCAGCTTGGGGTGTCTGCCATAATAAAGCAGAAATATTGCTGAATCCATCTGAGATTTTGGAGGGCAACTGTGTGAAATTCTTACCCGTAAGCATTGAATGAACAGTTGGTGGTTGAAGGGGAAGGAACAGGTCCTCTCTGACTCAGGTAATGTGCTCCTAGAGTTTCTTCTGGAACCTGTAGGACACTGGCAGGTCTTTTATGTCAATAGATGAGGTTGGCCTGGCAGGACAAGTCAATGCCTGTTATGCACGTTGGCTTTATCGACAGTGCTGCCAATTGGCCACCTTCTGCTGTCGGCATCTTTATTATCAGCATGGCTGCCAGAAGAAGACTGAAGCCACAGGATATTGAAACCATGGATTAAGTTAGAAAAATCTTTTTTTTCAGCAG
>NW_008604625.1:0-4158 GCF_000691845.1 Merops nubicus | reverse complement strand
ATCATGCCCCTGGACTCGGCTCTGGTGAGGCCACAGCTTGAGTGCTGGGATCAGATTTGGGCACGACAGGATAAGACAGACACTGAGGAGCTGGAGTGGGTCCAGAAAAGAGCAGTGAAGCTGGTGAGGGGCCTGGGGAACATGGCTTGTGAGGAGCAGCTGAGGGAACTGGGATTGTTTAGTCTGGAGAAGAGGGGGCTGAGGGGCGACTTTACTGTGCTCTACAACTACCTGAAAGGAGGTTGGAGTGAGATGGGTGTACGTCTCTTCTCCCAAGTCACTAGCAACAGGACAGTAGGAAATAGGCTTACACTGTGCCAGGGGAGGTTTAGACTGGATATTAGGAAGAATTTCTTTCCTGATAGAGTGGTGAAGCATTGGGATAGGCTGCCCAGGGAGCTGGTGGAATCACCATTCCTGGGGGTGTTTAACAATGTGTGGCTGTGGTACTTCAGGACATGGTTTTGTGGTCATGGTATTATTGGGTTGACAGTTGGATTTGATGACCTTGGAGGTCTTCTCCAACCTTAATGATTCTACCATCTTCTCTAGTCTTAGGTGGACAGGGAAAGGAAGAGAAAAGCCTGCTTCTGATTCCATCTTGCATCTCAGGATCTTGGAGACAGGCTTGAAAATGGGATTAAGGTCCCAATTGCTCATGGGAAAAGTGACCAACCGATGCCTTTCTGTTTCGTGAGTGACGTTGCCTACCTGTGGTTTCAGGTGATCACAGAGGAGTCTGGAGAGGAAAGGGGTTTGCTTCTCAAATTTTATTTTATTTTTTTTTTAATGCTGCACAAGGTAATTATTAATTATGCTTGTCATTCACAGTGAGAAAAGATCTTATGGAAGAAATAGTGTATGTCCCTTTAAGTATTTGATAGCCTTCCAGTGGTTCTGGTTTAGTTGAGGTAACACTTGAAACATCAAGTGATCTTGGTAGTGATTAAAACCCAACATCCAGGCTCGTTCAGTGAGACGGTGTCAAGCAGCAGAGGGGTTTGAAATCCTTGTACTTCATCTGCCAAAGATAATACAAACAAGAGAGTGTGTTTATTGGTTTTATGGTATTATTTAAAATAATACTTGGGATGCTTTCATTCCAGATTAGTACCTTGTAAGCACACCTTTAAGAGTAAAGAGATTAAAAATTTCATATACTTGTTCTTGTGATGAACCATTTCTGCCTGAGCTGAGCAATGTAAGACCAGGCCCATATGGAGGGGAAGGAAAGAGGGAAATGCCTGGGAGCATTTCTTAAACGTATTAGACATGATTTTATGTACTGAGTTGAGGTGATGAGGTGAAATGAAACATCTGTGTACAATAAAGAGCTCTGTCTGTCTCAAGTTATTGTCAACTGTAAAGTTATGTCTTGCCCCCAGGGCTTGTTCAGGCTGCTGAGCAGTTTGTAGCACTGTTCTTCAACTCCAGACCTGCTCTCCTTGAGCCCTAAACACGAGCAGTCGTTTGGAACCACCTGATGAGGAACCCTGGGTTGGGAGTTTCCCCATGCTGGCTGGAGCGGTTTCCTTTGCTTGATGTTGTAGGAGACTGGAGATCTGTCACCCTCAGGGTCTCTCCCCCCTGGTCAGGGATGAGGTTTGGAGGTGGCCACCTGGAGATCAGGTGCCACTGGCCAGTATCAGAGTGCTTGTATCCACCCAGTCTTGAGGTCTGGCCATTGATGCTGTGCTGTTCATTTTATGTGTCAATGTGTGTTCCACAGCTCCAGGGAGACCACGGGGCACTTCAGCCATAGAACCATGGAATGGTTTGGCTTGGAAGGGACCTTAAAGATCATCTAGTTCCAACCTCTTTGCCAGGGGTAGGGACACCTCCCACTAGACCAGGTTGCTCAAAGCCCCATCCAACCTGGTCTTGAACACATCCAGGTTCCCTGGGCAACCTGTTCCAGTGTCTCACCACCCTTGTAATGAAGAACTTCCTAATTTCTCATCTAAATCTCTCTTCCAGGGTACCTTCTGCCATTACCCTTCATCCTATCACTACACACCCTTGTAAAAGGTCCCTCTGTAGATTTCTTCAGGCCCCCTTCACATACTGGAAGGCTGCAAGAAGGTCTCCCTGGCACCTTCTCTTCTCTAGGCTAAACAACCCCAACTCTCTCAGCCTGTCCCCGTAGGAGAGATGTTCCAGCCCTCTGATCATCTTCATCGATGGTCTTTTGGACCCACTCCGACAGGTCCACATCCTTCTTGTGTTGGGGGCTCCAGAGCTGGACATGGTAATCCACATGGGGTCTCATGAGAGCAGAGCAGAGGAGCAGAATCACCTCCCTCTCAACCTGCTGGCCATGCTTTTTTTGATGCATCCACACCTCTTAATGCCTGGGACCACACATGCACGTTTGCCTGTGTGACCCCAGGGAACTGGGAAGCCTTCCCCCCATGCCCCCCAAGTCAGACAGGAGCATCATCCAGACGTGCAGCCCTGTGTGGGGCTGGCTGGCACCTCGGCACATGTTAGATCTCACCTTGGCCTTTGGCCTGCATGCATCCCATGCCACGTTCCCACCTGGTACACTGTTTTGCTTGGGTTATTTGAGGACAGCAGGAGTGCCAGGTGGCACCTGGAGTGGTACAGGGCTGAGGCCAGGACCAATGGGATGTTCTGCACTCCTCTGTGTGCCATCACCTCGTGTGGCAGCATCCGTGTCCCTTTTGGTCTCCTCTGGCTGCCTCTCCACCTCTGGGTTTCCATGCTCTGCTCCAATAGCAGCGAGTAGCCAGACCAGAGTGGGCAGCTGCTCCTTCAGGTCTCTGGATCCCTTCTGTGCCAAGCTGTGGGGCCAGGGGCTGTCCTGTGGAGCCCTAACCAGAAGGTACCAGCAGACTTTTGGGGACTTGGTGGCCTGTGCTTTCCTGCAGGGGACCACAGCCCATTTGCAGCTTTCCTTACCTCTTTTCAGCAGAACAAAGTAGGTACAACTATTTTACATGTCACCCCCTCAGTAACTTTTGCTCCCTTTTCCCCTCCCCTCTCTGTACATCTCCTGCCTGCGCCCGGCCAAGGTGGAGCTGCTGCCCACTGTAGGACTTGGGCTGAGCTTTCTCATGGCAGTTTGTGCAGCTGCTTTTGACAGGGGAGGTTTGTGCTTGCGCCTGTGCTTGGGTCTCTGCAGAAACCTTCTGCTCCCTCATCACCTCATGGGGAGTCACTTGGGACTGCCAAGTTGGGACAGCTTCTCTCTGGAGGAGGGAACAGCTCATCCTCTGGGGGAACAGCCCGGTGTCAGGCATCGCTGCCTTACGGTACATGGGCTTGGTGGCTCTTTAAAGAAGCGAGAAGCCGTGCCAGAAGGGAAACCTGCTGGAGGCACGTGGCTGCCCGTAGCTCCTGTGGTGAAAGCAGAGGGGATCACAAGGAGAGACAAACCTGACGTGCCTTGTGCAGGGCGTAAAGCTACCATCCTGTTCCATGGCCCTGGAAACCACCCCCCAGTCATCTTCTGCCAAAGTCAAATAGCAACTTTGGAGGCAACGTGTATTTTTTTTACCGTAAAATGACTTGCTGTCTCACAACTTGTTATTTGATTTTGGTTTAAAATAAAAATAAAAAAGACTGGGTGGTTTCTGCAAGCACAAACCAAAGCCTGCAGCTTCAAATGGATAGCAGGACCAACTCTGCCCGTGTAATTACATTGCCTATATTTAATCTCCCAGAAGTGTTTGGCAGATGCTTTAAATTCCAGATAGGCAATCAATACCTTCTGCTCTGAGGCTGGGCTAGGGTGTTCTTCCCCTCCCTCCCTCCCTCGAAACACACAAAGTCAAGTCAATATACTTGGAGGGTACCAGGGAGCGACCGCTGCTCAGTGAGTGGTTCTCTACCTACATCTACCCCCAGAGGTCTCATGGAGATGGGTGTGTGTGAGCGTGGGTGTGCGTGTGACATGCTCTGCCTTTTATTTATTTCGGAAAGGTTTGCTCCGGTGTCGTCGTGCCTCGCGTTAAACGATCTGAAAATCCCCCCTCTGGATTCCGAAGAATAAATATGCATGGCTTGTAATTCTGTTGCAGCTCTCGCTCCCAGCTGATAGGGTGACGTGGAGTTTGGAGGCTCGCAGATTGGCTTTTTGATTTGGCTTCTTGCTGCAGTTGTGCAAACCTCGCTGGCTCCCGGGAATCGGGCTCA
>NW_008604624.1:0-2199 GCF_000691845.1 Merops nubicus | reverse complement strand
GCAGCCAAGTGGTACGCCACAACTGACTTAAGAATTTATAAGAATCAACCAGAAGAGAGCTCTGTCATTATAAAAGTATAGCAAAAAGGGAGTAACAAGTTCAGGTTACAGGGTCCAGCCTTGGGAGATCATCAGTAAGTTCACTGGGGCATGAAGAGTAGTACAGGAACTGCATTAAAGGTAGTTACAGAAAAACACCAAATAACAGCAGTCAGGAAGGCTACAGGAAATCCACCTATGGCCAGGAGAGGCAGGATAGCTGTCTGAGGGAACAAGTACTGCAGTAAAGTTTTTGTCATACAACTCTTGTACTAAAGTTGTTTGGAAGGATAGGGGCAATTGGGAAACTATGAGGCTGAGGTCTGATAGCATCATTTAATCCATGTCTTTTGCAGCTTGAACCTCCAGGAACACTACGCTAGTGAAAATACAGGATTGATTTTTGTAGAGTCAATGTACCTAGAGCCTGTAGTCTCCAGCAGTTGAGGAAGCTACGTTATTTGTGTTTGAATAATTGCTCATTTATTACCAACTGATACTATCTTACTTGTACTATCCTGTACCTAATAACAAAGCAGATGATTCCGTTTGGTCAATCATTAGACTTAACGCAAGAACCACAGCTATAAGAGAGTTGTTCAAGACAAAAATAGTAGCAAAAGACAGTGGGTGGATTAGACATTCCCAGAGATCAGAGATTCCTACCTCAGCAGAAACAACCAAGAAGTTCAAGGTTTAAGGTGGGCAAATGGATAAGACTTACGTTATTAGTCTGTGGTTCCCAGTGACTGAAGACAGTAAATATTTCCTCTCCAGAATCTCTTCTCCTCTTCCTTCTCTGTTTATAGAGTGTTTATTTAATCTCTTCTATAATAATAACAGGTATACAACTAAGCCAGTTATCTTCCTGCATTTTGTCTTTTCTCTGTGTATTCAAAACAGTAATAATAATACATGTTTAAGGAGACTCCGAGAGGCCTTGTTCTAGCCAAACATAGCTTTCATTGCCTTCGTGGTTATTATTACTGTGCAAACTAAAATCCCAGTATACAGAGTTTTCTTTTTCATTTCTTAAGAGACCACTTCAATCTCTTTCAATGTCTGTCAGAATTCAGCTTCATATGTACAATATGGAATCATATATTTGAAAGCTTTACACATTAGAGAAAAATTATAGATACAATTGTAGAATCCAGTTTTATTACCCATTTAGAAAGAAAATCTGTCTTTGTCTGTGTAATGGTTTGAAAACAAACCAGCGAGAGACTCCAAGTCAGAAATACAATTTAATAAGAGAAAAAATAAAATAAAAGCAATAATACAAAGGAAAACCACAGACAGAGTCAGAATACAACCTGATACTCTGTAGTTAGGGTGGTGGTAGCAGTCCAGATGAAACAGTGGTCTCGTAGAAAAAGATCTGGTAGCTCTTGTCCTCTGGAAATCCAGTGGGTAAGGCCCCCTGTGCTGTACTGAACCCCAGTTTATATCCAGGTGGGAGCACTTGGCTCCTCCCCCTGGGTGGAGCATCTCACAATGGGTTGATATCAGTCTATGAGTCATGCAGTGGGTCCTTGATGGTCCATTAAACAGAAATAGCTCCTGGGGGGAGCTCTGTATGAGTCATGGGGCGAGGTATGGATGGGCCCATTAACAGGGAGGACTCCTTCTGCTGGGGGGGGAGGTGTTAACAGCTCCCCTGACCTTGAACCTCTTTCCTTATCGGTTATAGCCTGGGGTGTGAGGTCTGTCCGGGGCAGCTGCTACCCATGATTTTCTTAACAGCCCGGAGCACTACCATAGAGAGTATAGAATAGAGAGTTTTGGTTCTACCCACATAAGGATAAACTGGTCCCAGCCCCTGTAACCATGACAGTCTGTAAACATATGCTAATTCTGCATCTACAGATTATCTGATGGTAAATAGATCTTTAATGATTACAGCTGTCCCTCAGAACAGATGTTTCCTGAACAATTTTGTACTTGTTTTTCTAGTGCTAGACCCCTTAAATACATTGGAAATTATTTGTTCAGTTTTAAAAGAGAATTGGCCACTGATGCTAATTTTGTATTAACATAAAACTTTAGTATACTTGGCCCTTAGTTTCACTCATATGGAAGAGAAGTTGCCTTTCTTATGGCTTTTATTGTTTCATTCATCCATAATGTATGTGCCAAGTGCAAGGTCCTGCATCTGGG
>NW_008604623.1:9518-17283 GCF_000691845.1 Merops nubicus | reverse complement strand
AGACATTCTATGATTCTATGATTTACAAGAAATTAACTAAACATTTGGTGAAAAATCCGTGTGTAGAGTTGCATGTGCCTTTAGGGCAGTTTTAACAAAATAGGCAATCAGCTTGGGGCTATGTTAAGAAAGACAGAAGGAACAAAAAAAAGTTGCTTTGGCATAGTGACTTACTTTATCATCACAGATCTTGCCTCCAACCTCTCTGAAACCCAGCCCTCAGCCACATCCTCCTGCAGGAGACACAGGTTAGAGCATATGGCTGGTGATGAGTAGTGCTCACCCCCATCCCTGGGGAGCCACAGCTCCAAACTGACTCAGAGGGCAAGCGATGACTGCTCAGGGTACGAGTGTCTCACGCTGCACGCCGGAGGGAAGGCTCCCCGGCTGCGACAGAAGATGGCAGCCCAACCGATAAGAGAAAATAGAGACATGTACACAAAGCAATATTTTAAGGGAAGCTATGAAGACACCAAGTCTACAGCTAGAGGCAAAATCAAATAGTAAACAAGTATTGCTTAGGTTTAGGGCTGCTGTGCTTTGGGATGTGCAGCTGCAATCCTCCTTTTTCAGTTTGATCACTTTGTGTTTCCTGCCCATGTGACTTTTTCCCCATGGGCTGCATTAGTTTCACTGAAGACAGCTTTTTCCTGGCAGAGTACTCTATTGTGAAGTCTTTGGTGGCTTCTACAGTTTAAGCGCTGTGGATTAGAGACTGTCACCAACGCCTCCAGCAGACAGATGGGATGTCAGAGCACAGTATTACTACACGCATTTACAATTGAATTCCCCCCCACCCTCCTTTTTTCATACCAAGGCGCTAATCTCCTCTTCAAGTACAAGCCACTATGTTGTGGATTTGAAGTGCTTATTCCTGATCTAAAAGGCAGTCCACATTGAAGGTTGCTGGAGCCAGATTCCAGATTAATTATCAAAAAAGAATATGTCCTTCCATTCCATTAACAGTTATCCACAGACAGAATTAGGTATCCAGCTGAAAAACCACCTCACTGGAAGAAGAGGTTCTGCAGCAAACTGAGCAGCTCATTTGTTTGACTTCTGACACAGATTTACCACAGCAGGAGTTGTTTCACTAAATAACTCAATACCTTAAAAACATAGGAAGGCTCAGGTCTGCAAGTATTTACTTAACTTGTCCAAGTTTCCTAATAGAAATAAAAGACTGTCTATATAGTTCATATAAACTGCCATATACAGTCATATGAAAGAACTGACAGCTGTCAAGCATGTGCACTTGCAGGATCAGGTTCAGAGCATATAATCCTGGCAGTCGGAAGGCACTTCTGAACGTCATCTAGACCAAAGTCCTGCTCAAAGCAGAACAAATTAACACCAAGTGGATAAGGACCACATCCAGTTGAGGTTTTAGTGTCTTCAAGGATGCTGATTCAATAACCCTCCTCAGCTCCTGTTCCAAATTCTAACTACTTGTATGGTGACAATTTTTTCCTAATGTCTAGTCCAAATTTTCTATATACCAGCATTCCTCTGTTGCCTCTTTCCTATCCCTGTACCCTCTGAGATAGGTCTGGCTCCATCTTCTGTATATCCTCCCATTAGATAGTTCAAGACAGCAGAAAGGTCTCTCTTAGCTTTTTCTTCTTAAAGCTAAACAAATCCAGATCTCTTTCTCTTCCTACCCCTTGTGCTCCAGCCCTCTGATCTTGGTGGCATCTGCTGGACTCACTCCAATGTGTCAATGTCTTTCTTCTATTGAGTTGTCCAAAACAGGACACAGAACTCCAGATGCAGTTTTATAAGGGAAGACTGACTTCCTCAACCTGATGGCATCATTCTACTGATGCAGCCCCAGATGCAGTTGGCTGCCTTTGCCACAGGGGCACATTTCTGGCTCCTGGTTAACCTGCTTTTGAACAGGAGGCCCATGACCTCTTCTGCAAAAGATTTTTTCAGCCACTACTATTGCATAAGGTTATTCCAACCCAGATAAATACCCAGTCACACTTGCCCATGTTAAACTCCATGAGGTTTAATTCAGCTCATTTCTCTTGTCTGTCAAGGAAGCTCTGAACAGCAGCTATGTCCTCCAGCATGTCATAACCTACCTGATAATATACACTGCTCTTGACAGAAACAACTATTCTGAAAAATCAGGCTCCTTACCGTTGTAAGCAATAGATTTTACAGAATGTTTTGCTTGATTCCCTTTGCCCTGAACATGCTACATGCACACACTAGCAGCTTTCTGAATGCCTCATGAATACAGAAGTGTTGCCTCTATATTCTCCTGTGGGTTTGAGCTCTTTCTGGCATCACCCGGGATGCAACAGGCCCCCATCCGACTGGTTTGGTCAGTGCAAGAGGGGAACATCACGAATTACCTCAGCAACAGAAGAGAACTTAGATGCATTTGAACTAAAAAACCCACCATGCATGGAGACAGTGCAGAAAGACACAGACTGATATTGAACTGAGACAAGAGGAACTGATACAATCCCATTCAACAAATGGCAACAAGGTTCAGATCAGGAACGTTTAACAACTTTATATTAATAAGAAATTCTGGGACAAAGCATCATAGTGAAAATCCTTTCCAAAACTTTGTTCCATTACAGATCAATATTTTTGTCCAACACTGGATGAAAATAACTTTTCTTGAAGTAACAGTTTCTCATCATATGATAATTCTTCTTTGTTTTGTTTTTTAAACCAGCACTAGACTAGTAAGAATAATGTAATTCACTGTCAAGAAACATCAACCATGATTTCTCAGGAGAATTAAAAAGGAAACAAAAGTCTTGTCACAGAAGAATTCAAAAAGATAAATCTTATGGCACACTTCAAAGGCTGGCATCAAAGAATTTTTATGTAGACTCTCTTTTTACAGTAAATAATTACATGTAATATGCGTGACAAAAATATGACAATTTCAGTGTTTAGTATTTAATATCCAATCTAAACATAAGTATTCAAATGGAATTATTTTTACACCATTTCAGTAGTCACTTAGCTCAGTAGTTGGTTGCAATAATCCTTCCTGTTTTCAGGAGCTGGATGGAGCTATAAGCATAAAAACTCCCATTAAAGTTAATGCATGACAAAGCTCCACTGCAACCCTCTGAAAAGCAAAGACTTGCATTAAAAGAAAAGCAGACACTGAGGTACATTGAAATGTATTTTGTCCTACAGTAGAGTTTGATACTCTACTGGTCAGAAACATGATGGTAACTTCAAAAGGCACTCTGAATTAAACTACAGTAACTCCGGTCCACAAGCATTTTAGAATCTTGGTATTGTATAGTAGAAAAAAAACACCCTATATTTATTCAATATAAATTGCTTTAATCTCTGTCCTAGCCCCAGAGCTGTCAAATTATATTGCACTTTTAAAATATTCCATGTAGGTTGTGATAAAAATCTTAATATTTACATGTAATGTTCGTTGAAGAACAATGTGTTACTTACTTTGCAAAATATTAAAGAGCCAAGTTTTAACACATATTCTTGTATTATTAATATTACCAGAGGCTACATCAATTATATTTTTATAAGCTCCTATTCTAGAAAGTTTTTTGGTCCTTCAAAAAATTGTTATGCTGCAATTTATGTTCACAACTGGTATTGATGCTTGCCTGAAATTGCAGTAGTTAGAATATTTAATAAATACTTAATTTCTAAAGAAGTAATAGCTTTGGAGCTTTGTAAACAAACTGCTGTGGAAAGTCTATAGCAAGACTCAATTTGGCATGTTATGACTTTAACTGGCAATACATTACAGTTATACAACCTCTGCCAGGGTAGAAAAATGTTTGGTAGACACATCTTATAAATCAGTCTGGAAAAAAGACCCCAGAAATACTGATGATTCCGTAGGTTGTATGAATAAATAAAAATGATCAAAAAGAGTTACATGATCCACTGAAACCAAAATTGGCATTGATACAATCCGTAGGGGGAAAAAAAAGAAAAGCAAATGGTTTCTTTTTAAAATACAACCTAGAGGAAATTAAGAAGCCATAAAAGAATATATGATAACTAAGATGTACAGGACAAGAAGGTTGGCAGAATAAAATAAGCATTATAAATTTATAGAAATACTGATCTAGACAAAACTGATATCTTAGCTGCATCTCACCAGGAGACAATCATCATTCATTTTTCAATCCAAGTTTGAAGAAACAATCCAAATCTGTGTTTGGTAAAGCAAATCCAGTGCAAAGCACTAGCTCTGATGAAATTCCTGTTAAAACGTGAGTGGTAACATAAAGGAAACAGAACAACAGATGTACAGTTATGCCACTTACATATAAATATATGCATGTACTAGAAATTCAAATTATGTCAGGAGGTCTCATAGGCTGCGTTGGATATATTTTACACAGTACAGTTGTAGTTTACACTTTCAATTTCATGACATACCCAAAGTGCTCTACGTACACATCCCTGTGCTCTTCTATTGTTTTTTGTTCTACGTAGAATACCTGTCTTTTGGCTTTCAGCACTAAAAAACAGTCGCTTGAGAGAGCAAGGAAAAGGTACTTGCAGGCTTTTGTGGGAAGTACAGGATTTGCTCTTTAAGACTGTTGTTGACTGATGAAGTTAAATGTTTCTGTTCAAAACCAAGAACGATGTTGGTAAGTTTACTGTTAGTAGAGACTAAGAGCTGTCACAATATCTAATCTAAATGCTTGGTCTGTGTAGTCAGTGGAGCCTTCAAAGGGCAATTGAAAACCCTTCAGTTCAGAGGCCTACCCCTTCTCACTGCCCATACAGAGAGATGTTCCAAAATTTGATAATGGAAATTCCTCCAAAGTAGTGAATTTCAGGACTATCCAGTGCTACATCAAATTAAACTTCTGTCCCATTCACTAATAAACTGTACACCTTGCAAGCAAAGGTCAAATGTTGCTTGAGAGGAAAAAAGAAGAAAAAAAAAATATTATCAAGAATTACTATAGCTCATTAATACCTACACAATGTGATTTGTCCATAAGTTAAACAGTTAAGCTGCAACTGTACTATACTTTATCATACACATTAAACTTAATAGTAACTGAGTTAACAGCCACATTTGCCTTTTTCTTGCTCCTCATTCAGTTGTTCTGTAGAGCTGTGCCCATTGGAGCGCACGACCCCTTCTGGGATCCAGGATTTATCCACACACCGTTCCATGCGCTTCATAATGAGGTCAAGCAGAGTTTCAATGGCTTTGCTTACATTATTCCCATTAGCTGCACTGGTTTCAAAATACGGTATCCTGCAGAAGACAAAAACCACAAACTCACATCACATAGTTTATGTTCGCAGGAGAAAAAAACAAGACATGATTACTGCCACGTACTTAGAAAACACATAAATGTTGTTACTGCTACTCCACAGCAGAAAGACACCAAGTGGCCAGTGGTCTGAAATGCAAAAGAAATTCCTGAACTGTCTGACTCTGTAGGTAGGGCAGGAAGATAAGCTTTAGTTTACATCATGGAGTCCACAACCTATACAAGCACAGCTCAGTATGAGTTACCAAAGTTCTGCTCCTGAGGTCTGTGTTTTTCACCTCTGTTCCCCACAAGAGATTCAATCACTTTCTATGGCTCTCTCCTTGCTGATTGCCAGCTACACTAGCTAAGGAGTCATTGCAAGAGAGGGAACGCAGAATTATGTACGTTCCCCTGCAGGCAAGGCAGTAAAAAAGTGGTACTCTAATGTGGTATTCATACCACTACAAAAGGTGACTGTTTCTTCTGTTGACGCATCAAGTATAAAATCTCTTACATTAATAAAAAAACCCCAAACCCAAAATCTGCTCAGAACAACTATGTCTTCTTCAACAAAAGTTTCTGAGCTCCTCAGTATTGAAAAGACATTGCTAGTTCTCATTATTGTTGTAGATTGGGATGTCAGTGGCAGGTTTGTAGGCTCTGACCTTTCACACTCTGCTCCCCACAGGCTGGTGCTAGAGAAGCTACATTAGTGCCACTCCCCAAGTGACTGATATAATCACAATTTTAAGTATTTCTTCCTTGACTTGCAAGATTCAATGATTGTCAAAACCACTATCTCACTGTCTCACTGTGAAGGTCTCCTACAACCATTTTCATAACACATCACTTACTAGTACAAGGCCTTTCCACAGAAAGGATATTCACTGCCTCACACTTCTATTACCTGAGACTGTTTGCTGTGGCAGAACTTACCTTGCTTCCCCTTGGGAGCAAGTGACTCCTAGCAGCTTTCCTGTCTCATCTCGACAGGGCAGAGAATTTTATAATTGCCTACAGACTGGATGTGATGCATAATTTTAATTTATGAACAGAGAGTTAAAGTCAAGCTGGCATTTTCAGCCACAAAGATAAACGTTTCACCAATTATTTCCAAAAGTCTCACATAAAGAGATCTCTTTCAAATCTTTTAAGAAATGGCCACATGCCATCTGCTGCTCTTTAGAAGTTTTTGCTCCTTTGCAAGCAGCTGGGTAAAGTACCGTATGCACTTCCCGTTGCCTGTGTGCCATGGACTTAAAAACAAGCATTTTAACAGAAGGAAAAAGTAAGAAGGTACTGTTGTGCAAAACTCATTTGTCTCTAATAGACAGATTGCTTCTGATTTGCCTTCACTGATTTTTCAAGGTCAAGAAAGGCTAAGTGACCAAGCGATAGGAAGTAGCATGGCACAACAGGACTAGACCCGCAGAAGAAGGCAGCCAGCTCTGAGGGCCTAGTGTTCACACTACACCTGTTCAGTGGGCTTTACTTTGGACCAGCTCCAGTCTGCTCCTCTGGACTGAATGCAGAGCACTGGTTGGAGTACATCATCTAGTTTAGTTTTCAAGTGAGAAGGAATCCGGTTCACATGCCAGAAAGCTGCTCCACTATTTGAATGAAACCAGAATAAATGGATCAGAAGATTTGCTTCTAAAGTGCACTTCTGATCCACACTGAAATGCAAATGCAATCCAGAGACGAGACCCGTGGAAGAGTGAAGGGGGTATACAAGTACTGTGGGATTAATTAGTATCTGACACGAAAAAGATTTCACAGAGCTCCTTTCGGGACACATGACCTGTGCCTGTAGGGAAGGGGAAGGGCAAGGCTACCCTGTCTTCCTGATGGTCTGACTCGCTTTTCAGACTCCCTGGGCGCCTGCGAGAGCGCAGAGGCCAGCAAGAAAACACATCTGACTCCTTGGAGGCCAAGTCACTAAGAAATCACCTAAGGTACAGCCTAACAAAATTGCTTGAACAGTTGAGGGAAGATTGAATATGGAGGGAGCAAAGAACTGAGGAACCACGGTCTGGACCAGAACTGCTCTTCTACAGGAACTCACCACTCCATAAGCAGACTCTGAACACTAGTGAATGGGTCCTAAAGCTTGCAAAGAAACTGAGGCCTCACATTTCCATGGCCATGGCAGAGACAGTGGCTACCCTACAAAAAACAATCCAGCTTGTAAATTAGGATATCATTTCTTGGTATTATTTTTGTTTTCCTTAAAATCTGATGTGACACTCACCACCTCACCAAATGCTCTTTTGGATTTCACTTTGTAAGAGATCTGGGTTTTCTGTGCCCCATAGAAAACCTCAGCACGGGTAAGAGCAAAGAATTAGACTCCCATTATTCCCCTGCCTCTCCAGCTAAATTCTATCTCTTCTCCAGAGTATTTGTGAAAATTTACTTTATTTACTGCCAAGGAAAGAAGCATATTAATCAACCTCCAGTGCAAGACTATTGCAATACCAAGGATGAATTTTTAGGCAATGCAGAAAACATTAATTTCTGATTGG
>NW_008604623.1:0-9487 GCF_000691845.1 Merops nubicus | reverse complement strand
GGAATGTGAGAAAACATAAATTTTTATTGGGGAAAAAAAAAAAAAAAAAAAAAAAGACATCATACTGGCCAGTTAGGCATTCTGAAATGCTTATTCTCACAATAGCCTTTCAGGATACAAAAAAGACGTTACAGCAAACATTTCATTCTGCCTTAAACACAGCAATAACTGGAAGGAAGTTACTCACCCATATTTTTCTGCAAGTTCCTTAGCCTCTTCTTCTTTCACCATTCTTTGGTCTTCCAGATCACTCTTGTTTCCACATAATACAATGTCAGGGTTTTCACAATATGCATGCATTTGTAGCTGACCTAACAGCAACAACATGAATGGGAGTCACACATAAAGCTCACCAAGAACTTTACCACATTTCAGGGGACACAAAGTCGTTTGGGAAAATTACTGTTTGAAAGACAGAAAACAAGCATGTTCTCTGTTATCTCACAGGACTTCTGCTAGTACATTGAGGAGCCAGCGAACAGGTGCACATCCACTATCACATACCTAGTGAAAAAGCCAGGGAAGCAGAAGGCTGACAATGTTTGCACAGAAGCTGTGTATCTGTAGCTTAAGGAGTTATGCTCACCAAGCATCTTCAGTCAGCTGCCAGGAAAGGATATACTTCCCTCTCCTGATGGATTATGGAGTTTGGGAACTCCTTCACGTAGTTGCACCAGCCTAGTAATATTTACTTTCCATTAAGTTTTGCTGACAAACCTACGAGGACAGACTGAGAGAGTTGGGCCTGTTCAGTCTGGAGAAGAGAAGGCTCCGAGGTGACCTTACTGTGGCCTTCCAGTATCTTAGGGGGGCCTACAAGAAAGCTGGGGAGGGACTTTTTAGGATCTCAAGCAACAACAGAACTAGAGGGAATGGGGCAAAGCTGGAAGTGGGCAGATTCAGGCTGGATGTGAGGAAGAAGTTCTTCCCCATGAGAGTGGTGAGACCCTGGAATGGGTTGCCTAGGGAGGTGGTTGAGGCCCCATCCCTGGGGGTCTTTAAGGCCAGGCGGGATGAGGCTCTGGGCAGCCTGATCTAGTGGGAGGTGTCCCTGCTCCTGGCAGAGGGGTTGGAACTGGGTGATCCTTGTGGTCCCTTCCAACCCTGACAGATTCTGATCTGTTTTGGCAGAGGACTGTGGCGCCCTGGTGGGTCGGTGGTTGGACTTGATGATCTTGGAGGTCCCTTCCAACCTAAATGATTCTATGATTCTATGAAAATACAGTTTTGCATAGGCTTTCCACACACTTAAATTACTGACTATCACCAGAGCCAAGGATATGATGTTCTCTCAGCTTGTTTTCATATAGGTTAAGATTCAAGTTCAGTAGGCAAAACTGATTTTCAGGTAAGCACTAGAAGCCACCACTAGCAGCTAGTACAATTATGAAAGCAACATTTACTTTCTTTTACTAAGAAAGCTACAAAAAAAAGAGTATTTTCAGTTCTATTTCTCAGTGAGACTCCATATTCACAGAGTCCCCTCCCCACCTATGCAAAGAAAGAAAGCAAAAACGAAGAAAATGTCATACTTATCCAGTTCCTGACATTCAGAAAGCTTTGCTCATTTGTCAGATCAAAGAGTAGAAGAAACCCCATGGCATCTCTGAAGAAAGCCGTTGTCAAGCTACGAAACCTAGACAAGCAAAAGGAAATTAGTCGGCTCATCTGACAAGTAATTTTGAAAATACAATTCCATACAGTCATAAAACTGAATTAAGCAGAATGAAATATTCATCATAATTGTTTTGCTGATGTGGGGCTGCATAACAAGAATTGCTAACATTACTATATTATTATTATGTTATTCATATTACTATGAATCAAGGCCTAAGGAATTCTCGGAGACATTTCATTCAAGCATGAGAACTTTAAACAAAGTCTTCTACTATAAAGCATGACTTGATAAAGATTCAGACATTAAAATAAGAATGCAATTCAAACTCTGAATAGGAATTTGTCCCATATACACATCAGTTCTTGATTTAAGACTATCAACCACTGGGGTGCTAGTCTTTTGATAGACAAAGAGAAAATAATTCTCTGAGATGACTTCACCTGACTTTCCCAAGACCAACATACTCACAGAAATGTAAATAAAACTGAAGAAAAGAAAGCTTTCTAAAAAGAAAAGCTTTAAAAGCACGTATATGCATTGGCCATGAAAAAATAAACTGAAAAGTTCCAAAAGACAGAAAGCAAATCCTACAGTTTCAGTGTTCTATACTTGTAAATTACAGTTGTAATATAATGTTTGTCACAGGTAGTCATAGGAAACTTTCCATCACTGTTAAAGTAAGCACACTTTCCCATCTTGAGTCATACAATTAAAATGTAACAATAAAGAGAATTCATTTACGTGTTTGCATTTGGATCTATCTTGATGGCAATTGCCTTACTTGCAAGGTGGGGGGTGGAGCATACCTTTCCTGCCCTGCAGTATCCCAAAGCTGAAGATGTATCCTCTGTCCTCTGCCACCAACACCATCTGGCCCATTGGGTCTGTACACCTGTAAAAGGTAAATTTGCAAGGCCAGGTATTACCAGTCCAGCCTCTACAGAATAAAAATTAACTGACATTTAAAGTCATTAAATGCAGCAAAACTAGCAATGCCAATGCAAAGATTCCAACTACAAAACAACTCCTCTGCTTTGTATGACAAAAGTCATTTGGCTTGCATTTTAATTTTGCATCCAATTGAGCATTTGAAAATAAGGGTAAAAATGAAACCAGAACAACAGTATCCAAGAGACTATGGTCTCCAAACAGATGTTAGAGCCATTCATTAGACAAGCTTAATTTTAGTATTTTGATTTTCTGTTGTTTGTTATTGTCTTGTATCATGTTCAAATTAGAATATAAGATAGCAACAATCAGATCATGCAATCTGGCAATATATTTGTACCACTATCAGAACCTTATTAGCAAACCAAATATACTCCTAAAGATAATGACATCTCTTCTTCGATGCCAAAAGGTTACTGAAAAATAGTTGAGGGTAGATCTTATCATATAACTTAAAAAGCAGAAATTGAGTCATAATGATAAAACATTAGTTTACTCAGCATGAAAGTATAAATAGGGGCAACTGTTAGCTTTGGAAGGATCATATGAAAATAGACTCATTTCTTGTTTAGAACACTTCATGTTAGGTTGTCTTCTTTACCTTCAACTGCCATTGTACCCAAGATTACCAGAGTTACAAACATATCTTTAGAGACACATAAACTTGTTCAACTTGTGGATTATATGATCAAGATTGTGTAACCTAAATCTTACCCTAAATTATTAAATATGCTAAACTAGTAAACCCACCAGGTTTACTATCCCACAAAAGAAATACTAACTTACTCGAGAGACCGGTTTCACATTTCACTAAGATATTTGCTCCTTCCATTACTGTGGCACATGTCTTTTCCAACCAAAATGGAAACCAAATCCTATGTCATCCATCAAAAGCCAGTCTGCACCATGCCCGTTACAGCATCCAGATTTTTGGACACTGGGGAAGTCATCAAATTACACTGAAAGGCATTCAATACTGCTACATGAGAATAAAAAAAATAGCTTGTGCCAACTCAATTTCTCAGGCCTGTAAGGACCAGCATCCAACTTGTTACCATAACACAGTGGTCAGCTTCATATCAAAAGAACGCTTGTCTAATTTAATAACAATTTAGGGGTTAAAAACCAAAACAAAACAACCTTATTTTTCACCATTCTTCTCTGGCAGTGGTAACTGCTTAGTAAGCTAGATCAGCTCCATGTATCGTAATACCACACTTGATTCACATATTTCAAAACAGTTTTAAAATCAACATTGCAGTCTTTGTTCACTAGCTATTTCAGTTCACAAACAGCAAAACCATTTTTACTACAGCCTAGTCTTTCCTTGTTAACAGAGTTCAACAATAAAAGTGCTACTCCAGGTACTATGTGTATAACTCAGAGATACACGTATCAACGCATGCTGAGCAGAAGTGGTTGCTTAGAATCATCTCTTCTTACTTGAACTCTAGGGGAAATGGGGGAATGACAACACCACAGAACAATGGCAAAAATAACCAGGTAAAATGACATCATTTACTTGTCACAAGACTAAGTGCACAGTAGCTACTGATTGCATGCCTACACATGAGGATGAGCAGGTCCTGTTTTTGAAAACCAGCTTCTAGCCATCATGATGCCATTTTAAAGTAGCACACTGTTTGTGAAAACTCACCACTCTTTTTTCCCTAAAGTCAATGCCCACGGTTGTGATAAATTTGGAATTAAATTTGCCATCTGTATATTGATAAAGAAGGCTGGTCTTTCCTACTCCAGAATCGCCAAGTGCTAGAAATTTTATGAGGTAATCATAGTCCCCATCAGACATAGTGAGAATTCAGGAGACACCTGAAAAAGCAAAGCAAAAAGATTAGTTAGTCAACAGCTCTGCCAAGGTTTCTTTAGACAAATGTTTAAAATACAAATCACTATTTGAATTACAAAGCATCCAGCAGTGGGACCAGTTCTGTATTCTTTCACACTAGTTTCATCTTACACTCTCAATTATGCCAATTATCAGTACCACATTCAGCTGTGACAGAAAAAAATGCTTTGTTAATTTTATTTAGAGTCCTCTTACTAGGAAGAGAAGGCAACACAATTTTAACTCTTTCAAGAAAGACTGAAAATCAAGGTCAAGGTATTCCAGACACTTGGAACTTAAACTGCAGAGTTGTTTTTAACCTGCATGGAAGCTAGCAAAAGCTACTGAAAGATACCACCAGCAATGCAATTCTGACCTCACATTCACTCTGACATTATTTACATACACAACAAAAATTTTTTCCAGACTTCCTGCTATACTTAAAATAAAATTACAATTATTCTTTATTAATAACTATTCTTCAGTCTTTAAATGTTTGGGTTTTTTTTTTCATATGAGGAAGAAAAATAACCAAGTTACAATTTTGTGGTGGGGTTTGTGTTTTTTTGTGGGTTTGTTTTTTTTTCTGTTTGGTTGGTTGGGGTTTTTTTGTTTGGTTGGTTTTTTTTGTTTAGAGGACCAGTTTTCAAAGTTTTAAGTTTTTATCATGACGCTAGTTAATCATTTAAACCAAATCTTGATTCTGAATTGCCATTAAACACTACATACACATTTTCCCATGGCCCGTACACATGTAAGAAATTTCTCTGTATCCTTTTTGAGCTTTTGAAAAAATAACCACATTAGCTACAGTCTGATAAAAGTGCAGCAACAGCTGCACCGTATAACAAAAATCACTGGTGAATTTCATGTATACTAGAAAGATCGATGTTTGCACTAGTACTTTTCTGTTGAATAGCTACTGAGCCTCTCTCCCCCCAAAACAAACAGTAGAGAGGTGCCTTCTGTTGTGTTGAAAGACATGAACATGAAAAGATAAGCCTAAAATAACCATTGTAAAAGCAGCATAAACCTAGGATTAAATTGCCTCTTATGAAGGAGGAAAATAGATACCAAAACACAAAAAATAAGATAAATGATGAAATAAAAGACAAAAAAAAAAAAGTAAAGTCTGCTGTTTCAACTGTAAATGAGTATTTTTTGAACTAGGTTTCAAATAAACACTGCAGCAGTTTGCATCAATGGCAAAACACCAGTTCATTTCTTGAATGTCATCTCATAGTTTAAGGCTGGGGTCAAACTCCGTATCTCAATTACATGGGTGCCAATCACCACCATTAAGCTAAAACCATAACTATCTTTCAAGCTTCAGCTTTATACTAGTACTGCTCTTGGTTACAAGGCAGAAATGTGATTAGTTGACTTAGGCATGATTGGACTTAACATGATCAAAGGCAGTCAGTGATCAAATTTACACTCAGATACTCTCCAACTAAAGAGTCAGTGCAAAGCATCTGACCCTTCTTTGCTATTTCCAGTTTTGAAGTCCTTTTACCCAGCCTAGGCATATTTTACACTATACCATCAATGACAGCAAAACTTTGCAGAAAAGTGGTTTTAGGTGATGAGAGTTCACACTCAACCCCACAGCACTGCCAACTATTTTGCTTTCTGCTGTTGTGTTTTAATGCAAAGTTTTGCAATAGAGTAAAAGATGGAAACAAAACCCTGTGGTAATAGTTATCAGTAAGTTTTTTACATAAATACCCGACAACTGCAGGCCTGCACCCCCCGTGCAGGTCTGATGGAGAAGCACATTCAAGTAAGCAAGTTGAACAGGCAGCCACACACTGATACAGGAACATTTTTAGAAGAACTTAAAAGCCCTGATCCAGTAGAAATATTCACATATCAGAAAAAGAGGTCTGGGGGATTTGTTTCATTTTTTAAATCCTCCCCTGTTGGGGAAGGTAAAAATATCTAGTAGCTTTAAAAAGCCTTTTCATTGAAATGAAAAGACTAGAAGAAAGGGAAAAGTATTTTAAAAAGCAAACAAACAGGTTTTCACTTAAGACTGGATATGATTTAGACTTCACCTCATATATGACATTCCTTTAGTCCTCAGGTATTCTCCAAGGGCAAAGGGCTAAGCTATGTCTTGACTCAAGTACATGTTCTTTCAGCTTCAACACTCTTAAATTAATTGTTGTTTAAAAGGCTTAAATGCAAATCTTAGAGCCAGTGTGTTATAGAAAGACAAGCAAGCCTCACGTCATTTACTATACCGCCTCACCTGTACAGAAGTACGTCCCTTGTCTTGTTGGTATTTTGTCAGCCAGCTATAAGTATACAGAAAGTTATATGGAACATGCTTTTAGTAACAGGTACAAGCCATAGTGCCACCTAATCACTGCTAATTTATTTTGTAAGTGCTAATTTACCATGCGCTCTGTGCAAGACGTTGCAGAGGAGGAAAAGGTGCTACAGCTCCTACTTGGAGCCATCAGAAACTGGGGCGGTTCAGCTGCACCCTTCCACAGTACGGAGCTGAGTGAAAGCTCTGGCTAAAACAGACAGGTCAAGGTTAGGCCTAGGGGAAGCAAAACCTAAAGGTATTCCTAGTGTCACATCTGATTTGTAGTGTGTCTGTTTGGACAAACACGCCACATCATTCAGACACTTAAACCTCAATGCCGCATATGGCCAGTAACAAATACAACTTAGAAATGATTAGTGGAGGGCTGGGAGCCCTTCAAAGGAAGGGCATAAAAATGCCTTCTGAAGGATTTGCTTGAGAAGGAAACTTTCTCCTTAGGCTTTTGGAATGCATACATCTTTCACTGCACCCCATAATATCAATCTATTATTCAGGTATCTGTAGGGAGTGGTTCTTGTGAAACCCTGCGCAGTTAGCCTATCCTTGGAGACATGCAGAGAGCTATTTTCACAGCAGCTCCAAGCCTTGTCCTCCTCCCTGTACAAATATTTAAAAAGTGATCTCCACCCTCTGCTTCTGAGACCTGCAGTCATAGTGCCCAGATGCATCCAGCTCCATATAGCAGAAGTAAGAATACATTCACAGCAAAGTACATTCATAGTAAACACTGCTGCAGAGTTTTTAGAAGTCGTGGTCCTGTTCCTAAGAACCCATACAATTTTTTTTCCCACTTTTGCTTTTTTAAAAATCTAGGCTTTATATCAGGTCACAAAAACCCAGTATCTGAATTAATTTTAGAATCATCTTCCCCTAATCTCGCTTCTAAGAGTAAGAACTCCTTGGCTTAAAAAAATCCACTGATGGACACAGTTCTAGGCTTCACATCAAGCCCCACAGGGTTTTGCCTTTTGTAAACCCCTCTTTAATTGCCACTGAGCTCTGGCTTTGCACTTTGCCTGGCATGCAGATGGACGGGGGCCATGAGCAAGTGCTGGGAAAACTCCACTGGCCTTTTCCACTGCTGACAGGACCTCCACAGCCATCACTTAAGCTGTGCCTGTTACTGCTGCCACTTTGGAGCCTCCACAGAAACACGAGTCCTGATCATGACTTGCCAAGAAAAGTGCAATTCAAGTGCTGCTCTTCTTCAGTGGATTTCCTGGTCCATTCACTTTCATATTAAACGGCATCAGCATTAACAGGCTCATATTTTTACATCCAATGAGAAAACATTCAAGACTATGGCAGTGCTGCTCCTGCATAAATTAAGGAAATTGGTTTGGCATGCAGGATTCCCCCTGTGCAGTATGGGGGCAGGGAATATGCTTTCTGAACTGGCCTTGCACAAAACATGCAACACCTCTGTTGCCAGAGCTGATGGAAGTGTGAAGGAAAAAGAAAGAAGGTACAAAGACATGAATAAATGAAAACACAAGCAAAAAAAAAGGTATCAACCTGCAAATAAAAATGTGTACACACACACACACACGCACAGTGTCAAATTCAAGAAAACTGAATATGCTCTTAATCAGATATTCCTCATGCACACCAATTTGAAGTAAAGCATGCCACTTACCCCAAACTCTGCTAGAGGAATACTTGGGGCACACTGGAGATAGTACTTCCAATGGGAGTATTTTGCTAGCACCACCTCTTTAGCACACAGCTAAGAGGCTTACGTGTCACCTGTTTGCATTCATGTTGATGGGTGCTCAGAGATAAAGAGGTATGCCTCATGTCTCCCTGTCTCGGGAGGGTGCTGCCTCACAGCATGGCTGGGAACCAATTACACAGTTCACATGTCACATTTATTCCTAGAGGCAAACAGCATTTCAGAAGAGATTTCTGCATGACCTACCTAGGAGGAGATCTGGAGGACCTGCTAAATCACCCACACACCTTAGTACGACTACATTGTTGCTAACAAGTGTTTTAATACAAAAATGTATTAATGATGGAGTATATGGATCACAGTTCCATTCATAGCTTTACATCCTTCTCTCTCAGGTGCAAGGAGGATACAACACTGTCTAGTGCAAACTGCTGTTTTCTTTCCTTCTCTCTTGTACAGACGAAGACACCGTGGTGCCTCATGGGTTCCATGGTGAAAGCCATCTTTACCACAGATTTCTAAAGAGAAAAATTATTCTTTGGCAAAGACTGGAACAAAGTATTATGTCCAACGTGACTTCAGACCACACCTGCAACACCACCCACCCCATTTTGCAGCAAAGCAATACATATTTAACAGAGGAAACTTTCTGAGAGGCAGGGGGTCCTCCCCACACTACACCCACCTAGGCAGTGCTCCCAAGAACAAAAAAGCCACCATTCTGTATTGAAATACTCAAATACAACCATTTGTTTGACTCAGTTCTTCCCTCTCATACCAAGTGAAATAACTCTCTGGGCAACTCCAGACATCACCCCAGAATCCCAGATCTACAAGCTGGGATCTAAATTTATAGTCTAGCAAGCTATAAAGCCCGTGACTAACATGATAGGATGTAACACAGAACTGTGAAACGCCATACTAATTTGAATTTGCCAAAACACAGAGAGTACACCAATCATCAATATTTTAAGACATCACATGATTTCATCACATTGTCCTTTTGGAGATGAACAGCAGGCACTCAAGAGTTATCAAGAGTTCAATGGGTGGACTGTTCAGTGG
>NW_008604622.1:0-10662 GCF_000691845.1 Merops nubicus | reverse complement strand
CTTGGCTTTCCTGACCAGATCTCTTACAGCTCGGGCAACTTCCTTATATACCTCCCATTCTAGGTGTCCTTTCTTCCATTCCTTGTATAGCTTCTTTTTTTTTCATCTTGTTTGATTTACTAGCATAAATATGTACCATAATTTCTCCATGCATTGCTAAGAGATCTGGGTTCATGCCTGTATACCTGAAGCTGTTGTATAAAGGAGATCCCTACTTTTAACAGTGCCATTATAGCTTGCAGAAAAGGGAGGTGCATGCATATCATTGCAAAGTTGCCTTTCCTGTGTGGAACAAAAAACTTGGGGTGCTGCACCGTATGTGGTTGATAACCTGTGATGACTTTGAGATGCAAGCTGTCTGGAAGATGTTTGAGGGATTTTTCAGCCTGCTGAAATGCAAAGAAATTTTTGTGTGTGATGTGCAGTTATGTGGAAAGTAAGAGGAAAAAGCAAAGGATTATAACCCAGAGCTTTTCAAAGCTCACATGAAATCATCCAGCACATCCTAGATGCTTTTCTATCATTGGAAAAGCATGCCCTGGAGGAGGAAAAAAGAAACCCAGACCTTTTTATTTCTGTCTCTCTTTCAGGCCTTAGGGCTCCAACTATATTTGCCGTTGCTCTTCGTGGTATGTTCTTTCTCCTCTCTTTCCTCCATAGGTACTTCTCTATGTCTTCTATCTTGTATCAGTTTTTCTCTTGCTCCTGACAGTTTTTTATTCTCAGCTAAATCAACTAATTTCAATATTTCAGGAAGTCCTGCTGTCTGCTGATGATAGAAGAGATCATCCCCCTCTCAGAGACTTTGCCAGTTTTACTGTTCTGTACTTTCAACGGATGACCCGTGTCTCCTGGAAAGAACAACTTCCTAAATATGTGGAGTGTTTGTGGTTTTATATTCCACTTATCTGTCTAGCCACATTTAAAATTGTATCAAGACACTCATATTAACTGTATATGTTTTAAGACACGATTCTAGTGGGTACATGACTTATTGTAAACTCACATCTAAAAAAGTTTCAGCTGGTGAATATAGATTATTTGGAGTGGGTAATGATGTGAGTCTATCACTTTTCTTTTTTGCATAATTTTTGTCAGCACTCTGAATTATTTTCATTTTCTGAATTAAAAGATGTCCCTTTCCATAAGGGGCTGAAAGTCATTGTGTCATATGTCAGTCTGTTCTCTTATATGCCATAAAGGGGTACAAGTATAAAGGGAACACACACATTTTGAAGTGCAACTTTGTCACTGAAAATGTAACTAAAGCCAAAGTTTAGCAAAAAGTGGTACTGAAGTCACTCTCACTTTAAAGCAAAGTAGCTTTCCAAAGCTTTTCCCTCTCAATTTCTGCAGTAGCATATGTTGCAGAGACATTTCACGCTGCAGAAATGTATTCTGATGAACTATTTAGGCTTAGGGCTGGCTTGCAACACAAAAGTTTGTAAGCAAATTCTTATGCCAGGATAAGAAAGCGAACACCCTTTCCAAAGACTTCTGATCTGAGATGAGCATGTGCATCCCAAAGAAACAAAGGCATTCAATGTTTTTCATTAGCATGCTCATAAACCTGATGAATACCCTAGAGAATCAAGCTGGACAAATATTAGGGTTCTTTATGTTTCTGTTGTAATTAGCTTTTAAATATATGCTTATGAGATGATGAGTTTGGTTACTAGATAACTGCTTTGAAATAACAAACTCTAGTAAGAAATTTTCATTAGTACAACACAGCCTTCCATTAACATGGAAAAATCACATTTAGACAAATTATATTGACTGGACATCTCACAAAAATGAATCACCAATAAGGGAGCTTTCTAATAGATTGTGTTTTGGTCTGTAATTGGTTCAGATGTAATTAATATCTTTGTTAAAGGTCTGCAGAAAGTATCAAAATGTCCCTTGTAAAATATGTGAAGATATCTTGCAGCAGCTGGATACCTCTATAAACAGATCAGTTTTACCGAGAAATCTGCATCACTGGCTGATGTGTGGTTAAGTGAAGAATACAGAGTATTACAATCTAAGAATGCAAACCCCCTAAAGTCTAATGCTGAAAGCTCATGGTGGGTTCACACTAGTTTCAGGGAACATAAATTTAATGCCAGAATAATTTCATTTTAACACTTGACATATTTTAATCAATATTAGGTATCTGTAGCATGTCTTTCAGTTCCACATGTGCCAAATCAATAAGAAACTGACACTTGATCCAGAAATTTTTGGGTCATCTTCTATACTCTGTAGTTTATATGACACAGAAGGAAGGCTAAGCTCCCATTTCATTAAAAATCTAGAAACCTAGAGAATGAGTAGAATGATGTCTATAAATAGGAAAAATATGTGATCCTACCCCTTCAACCACAGTAATTGCTGCTGCTTCCTCATATACAGCACGGGACCTTTTCTAGTCCCTGTATGTGAGCTGATTTATTTCAGTAATAACAAATAAATTAGGAAAGTAAAAAAAAACCAACAACCAGATTATGGGGAGTAGGAGCTAAACATATCAGAAGACGACAGGTTCTTGTGGTGTACGTGTTATGAAATGCAGGCACTAGTCACATGTACTTCAGTTAAACTTGGTTTTTTTTGAGGACAAAGGCATACAAGAGACTATTATTGCTCAAACTTCCTCCTGTTACAGTGCAAATGGAGCACAGGCAGCAGTTTGCATTCCCATCCCCATTGACCAGGACCACAAACAAGCAGAACTGGGGCACTTCCTCAGGACTACCACAGTTCCAATGCTTTTAATGGACCATTTCACCACAAAATTTTCCATTTTCACCACAAAACAAAAATCCATGTGCTTTGAGTGTAAGGTTGAATGTATGCCTGAAGGACTGAAAAATTTTCACTTAAAGAAGAAAGTTACACAGGTGCTGCAACAAGCATGTGACAGATCCCAGGCTTGTAGTCTGTTTTTGTCCAGTGTCCTATACTGAATATGACTTCAGGGGTGATTTTGCTTCTTGTTTTGAATTTCCCATCAATATAAAAAAATGGAAAACACCCCACAATCATTTCACAGAATTACCAGAACACTTTGGTATGAATTGGTTTTTTGACTCTTAATGGGCTATTGTCATGGTTTAGGGTTGAGCAGGCCACTAGGCAAATGACAGACGTGCTCTATTAAACCCTCTCCCTTCCCAAAGGGAAGAGAAAGGGAATAAGGGAGAGAAACCTATGGATTAGAAAAAAAGAAAAAAAGAACACAACCTAAAACAGCTTTATTGAAAATAGTAATAATAAAATGAAATGTGTGCAAATGTATACAAAGAAAGTATTGCCCCCAACACCCATGATAGCAATTACATCACCATCACCACTGATGATGTGGAGCAGGCATTGGGGATGTCCCAGACTGGACTCAATGACAGATGGGAACTGAGTTCAGGAGCTGGATTCGGGAACTGGATTCAGGAATGCATGGTTTGGTATCAAAGGCAGAATGGACAGAGTCCTCCTCACACACTAGCCATTGAAGAAGAGGCTTTGAGCCCCATCATCCCTTAGCTTTACACTCAGTATGATGTATATAAGATGGAAAATCTCATTGGTCAGTTCAGGGTCACCTGTCCTGTCCACTCCTCCCCACAGGTGTGGCCTTTTGCTTTTTGCACCCACTAATATAGTTCATGAGATTTAGCAGTGACCTTGGTTTCTATAGGAGCAAATATAAGCAAGAATCTTTCTGCATATCAATTCTTGGTAGTAACTATAAACATCAAGGACTATTACTTCTAGAAGCAGCTACTGTCTTTGAAAATATGCCACTAATTTTGGAAAGTGCAATAAGATAGAAGACACTGAGCTGAAAAGTAAAATCACTGAACAGAATTAGTTCTGTTCTAACTCAAACCAGGACACTATATTTTTCTGTGCCCTTCTAAGTGAGGGTTTTGTAGACTTTTCAAGGAAACTCTGGGATATTAGTATTTCCTGGTAATTTTTTTCTTGTCAGAGGTATATCCCTCCTTCCATTTTAACCTCTGTTTTTCTCTTTAGCAGTGAGAGAAGAGAGAGCACTTTGTAAACAACAAAGCGAATTTAAAAATAAAATTAAATCTCTACCTGGCCAGGATATTTTTCAAATAAAAGCTGGCTTCATTTCATCTGCCATTATTCCTGGACATAGAACTCTAGAGACTTTTATAATGTAAAAATAAACTAGCTGTGAATGTGCCTTTTAAAATATTTTAATATACCTACTACATTATAGGCTTTTCTGAAAAGGAGTAACAATGATCTCTAAAATTTGTCACAATGGAGTAAAGCTGCTGCATGAGTTTGCCCACGAATCCCTCACATAGATACACTGTTACCCAATGCACTTCAGTGGAATTTAAAAAAGGAGACCAGCCTCTCATATCCAAAGTAAATGGCAACATAAAGACTTATGCTTATGAGACATTCAAGGCTAGCTCCATGGTTTGAGCAGCCACAAATGAGTGGCTTCAATTAAAAAAAATACGTTGATCACAAACTTATGATGAGCCACCTATTCAGATCATAAACAGAGCTTTGCTAAACGAGTCTGTGTCTCGTCTTAACATAATTCTAACATTTCCTTAGTGGAAATTAGGATTTATTTTCCTGATTATTAAGAAAATCTTGATTTGTTTCCCAGTCAGGAATCACTGAACAGAATTAGTAATCACCGGATTTCTTCTGGTTTGTTAACAAATACAAAGTAAATTCAATAAGATACAAAGTAAATTCAATAAGTTACAAAATAAATAAATTATTTTCTTTGCCTTTTTCACCATTGCCTTCTTTTCTCCCTGGAATAATACTACTATAAATTTGAAAGAAATTATGGAATCTCAAGACTAATTTTTCATTTCTTTCAAAACAATGTAGGCCCACTTTTGTTTACAATTTTTTTAGAGGAATCATCTCCTTCATTTTATGGAGTTTTCTTTTTGTCAGAATTTATTGTCATGATTGCAGATCAGTTGATTTCAAAGGTAGTTTTTTGGTTTTTTCAATTCTAAATTATTTTTTTACTTTTAAAAAAATTTAAAATTTTTGTTTGAAAAGCAACAAAGGATTTATTTGTGTGTGTGAGAGAGAAATTAGCATATTCCTTGTATTTCTTCTTTTGTTTAAAACTTTCCTATGGAATGTCCCAAAGTTGGTTTTCCACTATTTATCTGATATGGCTTTCTTTGCTGTGATTACACATTATCTGCCAAGTGTTGCAAAGTGAAAAGTGAAAATTACAGTATATTTCCTTTTTATTTGATATAGTTGTGATTTTTTTTTATTTATTTCTTTTTAGTAGACAGTGTAAGGCAGTGTGTCTCTATCTCTAATATGAGAATTACTTGTCTTTTGTTACATATTAGTTTATCATATCAGGACACACAGAGAGTCACATTTCATTAAGCAAAAATAAGACCCAAAGAGACAAATTCTGTAAGCAGTAATTCTTATATTCTAACCCAAAATACAACTTCTGCTAGACAATTTTATTCCATCAGTATTTTTTTTTTTTCCATGCATAAAAGGAGCTACTACATTTTTGGAAAGAGAAAATATACTCAAAGTTAGAATTACAAGGCTTGCATAAAAAATATGAACGTGGCTAGGCTACCTTGAGGTTCATAGCCAATCCTGCTCTGCAAGGATGTTTTTACAATTCAAAGCCTGCTATGGTTTTTTAAAAATGTCATTTGATGTTATATTGTCTTGCTGTAACACATTTGCAACGTATAATGATGCAAGAGGCCAGCTGGCCACTAATGGTAGCAGCATGCTTTACCAGCACTATCATCAGGACTGTTGAAGGCAGATGGCTCTTTTTTTGCAGCCTTATCCCGTTATAGATTTTACCAAGGACAGGCGCCCTACAAACCTCACAGTAATGAGAAGAACATTGCTTTATTGGCTATAAAGCCTTCCTGCAAATAAGTTTGAAAGCAATATGTGCTGGAGAAGACCATGTGACATGTACGACTCTGGATTGAAGCTCTGGTAAATGATTCCTATGTCCTAGAAAACGTTTTACTGAAATACTGGGTTGGTATTTAAAGCTGACATAATAAAGAGAGCTACTTTCCTGTCTTACTCAAGAGAGGCACATACATTATGGTAGTTAATTATTGTGCATCTTCTCATTTCATGCCCAGACTGCAAGGAGTTAAAATATAAGAAGAAAAATGACTCAGACTCAGCTGATCATTCAGAGATTAATTTTGACGATAGTGTCATTGAAACATGTTCTACAGTTTGGTAGGCCAGATGCACATTTTCCCTGGATAACAAAGGTTCAATTGGTTATGCTTCTCTTATTTTTAGGGCAATCAGAAACAATATTGTTGCAGTTTTAATTTCTTTTTGCTTTATGACATCAAAAATGACCTGTTTTGAAACAGTGTGCTGTATTTTGCATGACTAACGTTTGCTGTCTAGCTTTCTGGTGGGACGGTGGTTTTATTCTTTCAGTTTTTGGTGGTTTTTCAAATGTGTCTTCCAGTGATTTTTCTGTCAGTGCCTTTAGGACCACACAACGCTCCTGCTTAAATCATTATCTTCTGTAGCAAGTGGATTTTGTCCTCTAGTACTCCAGTTACCTACTTTACAGTACAGGAGAAACATAAAGCAGGAAATTTTCTAAATCCTCTTCACTCTACAGCTTACACTTTGGTTCACTGACAGCTTGTTTTTTAGCAAAGACAGGCACATGTACAGATCTATATTATTACTGTTATATGTACGTAACAACTATGTAACAACTATAATAATGCATTCATTTTTATTGGAGTTCTTCAGAGGTTTTTCTGTTTGTTTGGTCTAACCCATGTGGTTAGCCAGAATTTGGAATTCTATGGGCCATTTCCTCTAGAAGTGAAAATTGTTAGTTATTTCTTTGGGGCATAATCTTTCTTTATTTACTAAGAGCATATGAATTATGTTCCCTAGAACCCAAGAGGAAATTGCAACAGAGGATAACACATTTCTTCACAGTTCCTAGGTTTTTGTCTTCTCACAAACAGTCTTGTGCTTTTTGCAGCCTTTTTGTCTCTTTTTCTCTGTTGGGATCTTGGGGCTTCATTGTATGAGAGAGACAGCACTTTTTCATCCTTTTCCTCAGACAGTCCTCCATCTTCTCAGTTTAAAACCTTGAACACCTTCACAGATGCCTTCTTACAGACCAGTGGCTTTAGGCTGTGTTTTGACAGGAGACCTATAGTGTTTCTCTTACCTAGTTTCACAGAGAAATGGAATGATTCTTGCAAGGAAGGATATTGGCTTTGTATTCTTTTGTTCAGTAAGGATTAACTCAGTGCAGAACATTTGCTGGGCACCAGTAATGCATTCTCTTAGTAACTGCATAGCACACAGAGTTAAGATAAAGGATGTACAGTCTTCAGTGCAGCACTCCACAGATCAGGGGAGCTTGCAGGAAGATGCAACACAGTTTTCTCTCTGGAAACATCTTCACCGAAGAGTGCAGGTTTGGCATTTTTCTGTAGCCTTTCCTTTGTCCTGTTAACTTCTGTAAAAAAGGATTGGAATCTGAATGCAGTTTTTTGCCTTGAGACCATTAAAATGCTTGATCTACTCTAGAAACGTGGGACTTTTTCCTTGAGTTTTCAGTACACTGAGCTGTTGCTATGGATTTTAGCAGCTTGACCAAACACAGTGAGATTTTTAGATTTTCCAAGAAGTTGGGGAATCTATGGTCAGTCAACCCCATAATATTACAGGAGGGAAAAATAGTCAAAAGGTTCTATCTACATCAATTTTATTGCATGATTCTCAGGCATAGAACAATCTCCTCTCTGACTGTAGGCAGTCATAGGATAAATCTACTTGGTTCTTCATCCAGCACCTGTGTTGTGAATCAGCACTGTAGTTTCACACTTTTCCACGCACAAAATATCTTGAGAAAGGAAGACAGACCAAAAATACCCCTATGAGTTTGTTGATGTTAAAAAAAATTCCTTTTTGGACATTTACTCTACAGTGACTCTGATCAATAGTTAGCAATTGAGGAGGTTGACTTAATTTCCAGGTGAGATTCATCGTGCGTGTAGTAACAGTGAACATGAACAGCTCAATGGAGACAGCTATAGAGGAACTAAAGCTTAGAGATTTAAGACCTTTTATGCACCTTGATATTGCAAAAACCTATCTTTGTATTTATCACACCATGTTAACTGAAAGAGTACTTGGCATAGTTTATTTTGCATATATGTTTTATATTTTGAAAAACTCTCCTATGCATATATCTGACATCTTAGACACAGCACAGCATGTGGTTCTGTTCCTGCAGGAACTTGCTCTGTGACCTTGTATTTTGACTTTTTGACTTGTTGACTTTTTGACTTTTTGACTCATAGCTCGCTTCACTTAGTTGCCTAGAAATTTTCTAGTGCAAACTAGCAAACTAGGCTTTCTTTACAGGCAATGCAAAGAGGGGGTACCTTCACAGGGAGAGACACTCTAGTGTTAGAGGTCCAACCTTCCGTGGACTAACTCACCCTCAGAGGGATTCCACCCATCGCTCCTGACCATAAAGAAAATTCAGGTAACTACCTCAGAGAAGACACCTAATTCTTACATAGCTAAAGTTAAAGGGTGTGAATCCCACCTTTGCTGCTCTGTGTTTTGTGAGAATGTTGACTTTATCCACCCAAGTATTTATGTCTTTATTAGGGTGGTTCTTGCCTCTTTGTAGGCACAGTTTTCCAGACGTGCTGCAGTTCTGATCTCTGCAGGAATCTCTTTACAGTTATTGTGATATAAACAATATTGATATTGTGAGTTGGCTCATAGTTGTATCCCATGCCATAAACCTCCCACTCAGTGTAAAAGAGGAAGATTGCTGAGGAGAGGGTGTCTCTTGCATATTGCTTGTGCAAGCGACACCCTATATATATAAAAGACAAAAGAAATTTGTCAGTTTTATTCGGAATATTTGTCTTGTACTGATTTGTATGCTAGCTATGTTGAAATACTGAGGCGATTTTGCACATACAGCTCACTAAATTTGTACTATTCTGTTGAGGTCAGTAATAACCTATATCAAAGGTTATTTCACTGTATTTTAGTGACCACCTTGTACAAGAAATAACTGCAATAAGCTTGTGACTGAGATGTGTTACTGATTTCTGATCCCAAACTAGATGAAAGGTATCTGAGTAATTTTAGAGTAAGACTCATTTCTGTTATTTAAAGGTATTTAAAATTTTATGAGAATCTGTGTTTTCATTAAAGGAATAAATCTATTTCTCATGCTTGTACAGAAAAAAAGAGTTATGAATTTTTCAAAATCCAAAAGCAGAAAAGAAGAATCCCCCAAATGGTATTTTTAAAAAGTGAAGGCTGTAAAATTAATATTTGTATTATTATTTTCACCCTAGTGTTTGGAAGGATTATAAAATCTCAAAAATTTCAGTTACAGAAAGTGGTAGGGAAACATATTAAGCAGTAATGCTAAAAATATGCTTCTGATGTAGCTTGTGTTCTACAAGTCAGTGGGCTTCAACTGAAACTAAGTGTTGAAGTGTATACATTGTTCTGTTATTAAGTATTATTCCAGAAAAATCGTATGCCAGAAGTTATACTTTTCTTAGAGGTCTAATTTTTAATAATTTTTAACTCCTCTTCATTAACTCATTTATCCAATGTTCAGAGAGAAGCTGTTACAGTTTTTTGTCAGGGCATTCTGTATTCTTCAATACAACCATGTGCCTTCTGTGCAGAATTTAAGACCACAAGCTGTAGTACTGCAACGTGCAGCACTATGCACAGAAAATGCCATCTGGGGTTGCTAATGAGCTGTTTCATGATTCCGAGGCCACTGCTCATTTGCATCATCTGTCAAGGGAACATCAAAGAGGGGATGAGGTATTTTACTTCCAAGGCTGAGTTATTTTGATTAGCTCTCCTACCTCAGCCCAGCTGAATTTTGCACAATGATGGAACCTCGCTGGGGATGCCATCAGTAGAGTTTGACATCAGGATAACTGTACTGTGCCCTAGCTGGAGCCTTTGCCTGCCAGGGCTTCACAGCACCCAGCCATGTTCCCTTTAGCACAGTTCACAACCTTAGTGGAGAGCAAAAGGAAAGTTACAGCTGGCAGAGCAGGTACGTTAGGAGAATAAAGGAAATGATTACAAGGCTGGCATTTTAAGTGCTGTAGGAAGTCATGTCCATGACATACAGTGATAGATGGCATAATGAGATGGACTGGAGTCCAGAGGTAAAATCCATCAATTAGCACTAGAAGACTTCTCTCCTCTCTAATATTTCAGATCTACAAGATCTAGCCAAATCTTTCATTTGTTTTATAGCAGCAGAAAACCAGCATCCTGAACGTATGAAGGCCAAAGTACATTTTTCAACTTGTTATCTTTAATCAATACCATCACACTTAATATGACAACCTACAGCCTTCTACCACCTAGAGCTACACATTACTCTGTGAAACCACACGCATATGTCATGATATCAGTACAGCAGACTTTTTCCTTGTTGATGTTTCACTTGGCTCCCCAAAGCAAGTCTTTTAGCTTTCCTCAGAAATAGAAAAGAAAAAAGAAAAATACAGACAATTTGTTGTACCACTGGTAGGAAAAGAGCAACTCCACTTGGAACTGAGCATACATGCACCATCATATATGTTTTATATATATATA
>NW_008604621.1:0-2997 GCF_000691845.1 Merops nubicus | reverse complement strand
CACCCCTCAACGCCTATTCCTCCTCCCGGCCGGCAGGGGGCGCTGCCCTGGGATAGGCCTCAAATCATCAAACTCGTTCCATCAATTTTTTTTATTTTATTTCTCTTTTTAATTATTAATTCCAGTGGCACTAATACAGGCGGCGATGGGCACGAGTCACACTGCTGGGCGAGTTCCCCACCCCCTCACTTATTGTTTTATACTCGATTGATGCTTTTTTAAGGAGAAAGAAGAGCGCTCCCCCCCCTTTACCCCTTCCCCACAACGTTTCCATGTCAAATAAATACAGAATTGGGCAAACCTAGTGGAAATGTTTTAGTTACAATGGCAAAGATGAGTCATGTGCAACACAGAAACCTATAAGGCTTTTTTTTAAACTCATTTCTCCTCATTTTCAAGTCTCCAAACGGCTACGAAACCAATTAACGATGCAGAGATGGTGCTCACAGGGCCTGTCTACCCTTCAGCATGGGCTAATTAATTAATTGAGTTGGTTTTTTTTTTAATTTTATTTTTCATTTCACCCCCACACCCTTCCCCTTCAGAGTCCAACGGGTTGGATTAGAGTTTGTCCAGGAAGTTGTCGAGGGCAGGGATTCCTTCCTTGAGGCCTTTGCGCTTGCGGGTCTCGGCCACCACCTGGCAGGGGCGGCTGGCGCTGTCGAAGGGGTCCCCGGGCAGGATCTGCCAGTGGTCGAAGACACACTGGGGGAAAGCCTGGCCCCCCGTGTTGGACCTCAAATCTGCTGTGAAACCTGCGAGGAAGAGGAGAGGGTTGGAGGAGGAAGGGGAGCGAGCACCGTGTAGCATCATCCACAGGCCAGCTCGCCACCCAGAGTGGAGGAAGACAACACAGCAGCTAAAAAAGCCTGTGGAGATGTCAACCACAGGATCCAGAGATCTCACTGCAGGCTAAGGGTGTCTGCAAGATGGGGACAGTCCATCACCCCTTGTCCTGTCCCAACAAGCTGTGCTGGTGTTCAACTCAAAGAGGGAGATTTAACTAGAGAGCAGGAACATTTTTGACACTGAGGGTGGCAAGAACCTGGCTTATGCTGCCCAGAGAGGTGGTTGATGCCCCATCCCTGGAACCATTCCAGGTGAGGTTGGCCGGGGCTCTGAGCAACCTGCTCTAGTTGGTGATGTCCCTGCTCCCTGCAGGGGGATTGGACTAGATGACCCTGAAAGCTCCCTTCCAACCTGAACCCCTCTGTGATGTGAGTCTCTTTCCCCAAGGAGCAAGTGACAGGACAAGAGGAAACAGCCTCAAGTTGCCCCAGGGGAGGTTGAGGTTGGCCCTCAGGAACAATTTCTTTCCCACAAGGGATGTTCAGGTCTGTGCCAGGCTGCCCAGGGAAGTGGGGTCATGAAGGAAAATGTATTTCCCAAAAAGGGCTTGTCCAGGCCTGTCCAAGGAGTCCCCAACTCTGGAGGGGTTTCCAAGCCATGGAGATGTGGTGCTGAGGGACACGGGGCAGTGGGGACCTGGCAGTGCTGGGGGATGGTTGAGACTCAATCTGAAAGGTCTCTTCCAACCTGAACTAGCCTACAATCATGATTGAGATCTGGACACCAAGGATCTCCTCCCTGCCCAGGATTGGTCTCACTTTCCCAAGAGCTGCCTCAGCCCAGGCCCAGCACTCACCAAAGGACTCGTTGACAGGCAGGTAGGCCTTGACCACGAACATGGGGGTTCCAGCCACCTGGGTCTCCTCAAACACGTGGCCACGTTTCCTGTTCAGCACACCATAGATGCCACCCACCACCTGCACTGGGCACTGCAAGAGAGAGAGAGAGAGAAGAGGGGTCAGGACCTCAAACCATCCACCTCCATCTTCCTCACCCGGGATCATCTGGGCTGAGCAGAGGTTCCTCACCTGGATCTCCACCAGGTAGATGGGCTCCATGAGGCGGGGCTGGGCGGTGAGGACGCAGGCGTAGAGGCACCTCCTGGCCGTGGGGATGATCTGTCCCCCTCCACGGTGGATGGCGTCGGCGTGCAGGGTGACGTCGTGCACGTCGAAACGCACCGCCCGCATGTTCTCCTCACACAGGACCCCCTGTGGGGCAGAGGAGGGGTCAAACACGGCCCAGAGGTGGCAGATCCTCCCCCACCAGAAGGCTCTGGTCCCACAGTGGAAGCAGGTCCCAGAGCAGGGAGGACAGAAGCCTGCCCGCCACACCAAGGAGGCACTTGGTGAGACATTGTCCTGGCCTATGACCCAAGAACCAGCTGCTCCTGCCTCCAAGCCACCATGGTGGCTCCTCTGGGAAGGCTTCAGATCCTGCAGCCATTCACACCAATACCCTCAAAGCAACATCTCCAGAATTCACACCAGCAGAAGTGCTGACACACATTTATGGTGTTACAACCCAAGTGTTTGGCCAGAACAGTAGTTTTTCTTATTACTGAGACAAAATGCAAGCTGCTGGCGTGGTGGTACCATCACCTTCTGACTGAAAGGAACTTTAAACAAGCAAACAGGAAAATAATTGCTCTCCTGTTGCTGTTCCCTGGTCTGTCAACTCATTTTAGAGCCAACTCCTGACTGGCTGTCAAAAAAATTAATAAAGGGGTAGATCCTCACCAAAGCTTCTCCAAGCACCTTCATTTTATATGGATGCTTCTCAACCCACAACCACATCACACTGGGACAGCTCCTCCACGGTGTCTTTGGAAAGACACACGAGGGGCGACAGCCCCAGGGCAATCCCAGCCTGGCCACTGCCCTCACCTCCTTCGTTGCCCACTGGAAGCCAGCCACCACGCTGTCCTTGATCTCGTTGAGGTACTGCACCCCCTTGGTGATGTCGGTGAGGATGTTGGGGCCGGTGCCGTCGGGACCAAAGCACCAGATCTTCCTGGCTTCGGTGACGTCCCACTCGTACTTCTCGGCCAGGTACCGAGCTCGCTGCTTCAGCTCCTGGCGGGCAGAGACCTCGCCCTTGTCGATGTCCTCGGCCAAGCCGTCAGGGAAGGGCCTGGCCTTCATGTAG
>NW_008604620.1:4805-13363 GCF_000691845.1 Merops nubicus | reverse complement strand
CAGTGCACCCTATTGCCATCAAATCATGGAGGGACAGAGTCTGTCACTATCACCACTATCAGTGGGGTAACAGGAGGATCTCAAGAACTGACTGTGGTAGAGGCTGAAGTGAGCCTAACCAGGAATAAGTGGGAAAAGCACCCTACAGTGACTGGTCCAGATGCCCTGTACATCCTTGGTGTGGACTTCCTCAGGAAATGGTATTATAAGGACCCAAAAGGATATCGGTGGGTCTTTGGCATAGCAGCTGTAGAGACTGAGGACATTGAACAGCTGGCTGTTGTGCCTGGACTTTCAGAGGAGTCTGATCTTGTGGGGCAGATGAAAGTTGAGGATCCAAAGGTGACAGTTGCTGCTAAAACGGTGCATTGATGACAATATCATACTAACAGAGACTCTGTAGCTCCTATCCAGAAATTGATTTGTCAACTAGAGGGTCAAGGGCTGGTTAGCAAAACTCATTCACCCTTTAACAGGCCACTTTACAGCCACTGCGAAAGCCCAATGGGGAATGGCGGCAGATGAAAGTTGAGGATCCAAAGGTGACAGTTGCTGCTAAAACGGTGCATTGATGACAATATCATACTAACAGAGACTCTGTAGCTCCTATCCAGAAATTGATTTGTCAACTAGAGGGTCAAGGGCTGGTTAGCAAAACTCATTCACCCTTTAACAGGCCACTTTACAGCCACTGCGAAAGCCCAATGGGGAATGGCGACTGACTGTGGACTATCGTGGCCTGAATGAAGTTATGCCAGCAATGATTGCTAGAACTCCAGTATGAGCTGGTGTCAAAGGCAGCTAAGTGGTATGCTAGCACTGACATTGCTAATGCTTTCTTCTTTATTCCTATAGCACCAGAATGTAGGCTACAGTTTGCTTTCACTTGGAGAGGTGTCCAGTATACCTGGAATCGACTACCCCAGGGTTGGAAACACAGCCCTACCATTTGCCATGGACCATACTGCACTGGAGAAAGGTGGAGCTCCAGAACACCTGCAATACATCAATGACATCATTGCGTGGGGTAATATAGCAAAAGAAGCCCTCGAGAAAGGTAAGAAAATAACTGAAATTCTTTTAGATACTGCATTTACCATCAAAAGAAGCAAGGTCAAGCGACCTGCCTGAAAGATCCAGTTTTTGGGAATTAAACGGCAAGATGGGCATCACCAGATCCCAACAGATGTGGTTAACAAAGTAACAGCTATGTCCCCACCAACTAACAAAAAGGAAACAGAAGCCTTCCTAGGCGCTCTGGGTTTCTGGAGAATGCATACTCCTGGTTACAGTCAGATTGTAAAACCCCTTTATGATGTGACTCGAAAGAAAAACAATTTTAACTGGGGCCCTGAACAAAAGTAAGCCTTTGAACAGAACAAATGAGAGATTGTACATGCAGCAGCCCTTGGGCAGGTGATGAAAAATGTGCTCTACCCTGCAGCCAGGAGTAACGGTCCTACCTGGAGCCTCTGGCAGAAAGCACCAGGGGAGGCTCGAGGTCAACCCCTAGGATTTTGGAGCCGAGGATACAAAGGCTCTGAGGCCAACTATACTCCAAGTGAAAAACAAGTCTTGGCAGCATATGAAGGAGTTCGAGCTGCTGCAGAAGTGATCAGCAGGATGTACAAGGGGAAGTTCCCTTCCACTCATCATGCCACTGATGCTACCTGGAGTCAATGGCTTGCTTTAATCACACAGACAGCTCGAGTAGGACATCCCAATCGCCCAGGAATCTTAGAAGTTATCTTGGATTGGCCAGAATGTAAAGACTTTGGAATGCCACCAAAAGAGGTAGTGACACGTGCTGAGGAAGCCCCAGCATATAATCAATTATCAGATCATGACAAGCAATATGCTCTGTTTACTGATGGGTCTTGCCCTCGTCTAAGAGCTCACTGGAAGTGGAAAGCTGCTGTGTGGAGTCCCACACGACGAGTGGCAGAAGCAGCTGAAGGAGAGGGTGAGTCAAGTCAGTTTGCAGAGGTAAAAGCCATCCAGCTGGCCCTGGACATCGCTGAACGGGAGAAGTGGCCGGTGCTCTGTCTCTACACTGACTCCTGGATGGCTGCAAATGCTTTGTGGGGGTGGCTGAAGCAGTGGAGGCAGAACAACTGGCATCTGTCTCGACACTGACTCCTGGATGGCTGCAAATGCTTTGTGGGGGTGGCTGAAGCAGTGGAGGCAGAACAACTGGCAACGCCGAGGTAAGCCACCTGGGCTGCCATGCTGTGGCAGGACACAGCTGCTCGGCCAGAGAAACTAGTGGTAAAAGTATGTCACGTGGATGCCCATGTACCTAAAAGTCGGGCCACTGAGGAACACCAGAAGAACCAGCAAGTGGATCAGGCTGATACAGTGTTCCAAACAGACTTAGACTGGGAACATAAAGGTAAACTGTTTTTAGCTTGGTGGGCCCATGAAACCTCAGGACAGCAGGGAGGAGATGCAATGTACAGCTTGTGCCCGAGGGGCGGATTTAACTCCAGATACTATTGCACAGGTGCTCCACGGCTGCGGAACATGTGCCGCAATCAAACAGGCCAAATGGTTAAAGCCTTTGTGGTGTGGGGGATGATGGTCAAAATACAGGTGTGGGGAGGCCTGGCAGATTGGTTACATCACACTCCCTCAAACTTGCCAGGGTAAGCACTACATGCTTACCATGGTAGAAACAACCACTGGATGGCTGGAAACCCACCTGGTACCCCACGCCACTGCCTGGAACACCATCCTGGGCCTGGAGAAGCAGATCCTGTGGTGACATGGTACTCCAGAAAGAACTCAGTCAGACAATGGGACTCATTTCAAAAACAATCTCATAGACAATTGGGCTAAGGAACATGGTATCGAATGGGTGTATCACATCCCCTATCATGCACCAGCCTCTGGGAAAATTGAATGATACAATGGGCTGCTAAAAACTATTCTGAGAGCAATGAGGGGGGTGGAACCTTTAAAAACTGGGACAAGCATTTAGCACAAGCCACCTGGTCAGTTAACACCAGAGGATCCATCAATCGAGCAGGTCCTGCCCAATAAGACCCTTTACATGCAGTAGGAGGGGATAAAGTCCCTGTGGTGTATGAAAGGAATTTGCTGGGGAAAACTGTGTGGGTATTCCCTGGTTCGGGCAAAGGCAACCCCATCCGTGGGGTTGCTTTTGCTCGAGGAGCGAGACATACTTGGTGGGTGATGATGAAAGATGGTGAAGTACAATGTGTACCTCAGGGAAATTTAACTCTGGGTGAAAATACTCCATTTAAAGCTGTATGTTAACTGCAGAATAATAACAGTATTCCATAAGTGTCTCTCAGGATAACACCACATTGATGACAGGAGCCAGCTTTATCACGTGGTGTCCAGTAACATCCTGGGATGAATCTGCAACCTATGGATACTAACCATGATGAACTCCATAACATCTTTCCTGCTCTGACAGACAGAAATCTGCAGTCATGAACTTAATGAACTTTTCTATAGAAAGAAATTGTAACTTAAGGATAGATATGACACCAATGGTATGGAATAAGTCCTGGTTTGGGGTAAAACAGAGCTCGTTCTGCTCAATGATTTTACTTTTTTAGCTAAAGCTCTTCTAATTAACTGCTCTGCATGAAGTTAGCAGCGTTTTCGTAAACTGTCTGGTTTTAGCAGTGGTAAGACTTCATGTTTAGAGTTACTGCCAGGGATTGGGATGTGGACCAAGGCCACTGCTAAGCTTGTATCCCATACAGAGGGAGCAGAGAGTACCCCGCACCTGTGGGGAGGAGCGGGCAGGATAACTGACCCCAGGATTCACCAGTGGCGTGTTCCATCCCACAGCCGTCATAGCCAGTAAAGCTGAAGGATGGAAAGGGGCAAGCCCTTCCATCGCCCCTTCTGCTCTCTCTTCCATCTTCTGCTGCTGGCTGCTTCTGCTGCAGTGGCCGACATCCGAGGAGGACTTCATCTGTCCTGCCTTTGATCCTGAGTCCTGTGTTCCTAAACTGAGTTCTGGAATCCTTCTCCTGTAACCAGTCGCCATCTGTGGCCGAGTCCAGCCTGGGACCCTCTTCGGGCAGGCTGCTCCCCAACCAGGGGTGATGGTGACGTGTTGCCATCAGGGGGGGGGTGGGGTTGGGACTAAATTTGTATATACTTGTACATACATAGTCTATTTTATTATCATTACTATTATTAGTGGTAGTATTAAAGCTGTTTTTCTTTTATTTTCTAATCAATAATTCTCTCTCCCTTATTCACTTTCTCTTTCCCTTTTGGGGGTGGGAGGAGGGGGTTAACAGAGAGTGTCTGTTATGGTTCTGGGGGCTGCCCTGACCTCAAACTGCAGCAGATTCCAAATAATGTACTCCTGTTCTCATTTTTTGGTTCTCATCTTCTAAAGAAAATCTTTCATTCTATAGTACATTATCCTCTTTAATTCTTTTATAGTGGTTCATAATCACCCTTGCTTCAGAATTATGATATCTTGATACTGTTCTTGCTACTGATTAAAAAGATGTGACAAAAACTTAACACAAAATCAACAATTTAAGTTGTCTGAAATAATTTCCATTTTTTCCCATTCTAATTTCTGTAACATCCATTACTTACTTCATTTCCAGTTGTTTCAGTTTATTTTGTGTTGTCTGTAGACTCAGCTGAAGGTCACCCTTTGCAGTTTCTGCAAGTAAATATTTCTGATACAGTTGCTCTAGTTTTCTATTGTCAGATTCATGTCTTCTGCCTTCTCGGTATAGCTGAAGAATAAACTTACAGTAAGATCATCTGTACCTTGCAGTGGTGATTGACAGTGTAGTACTGACAAAGAGGCTACTTAGTTCTCATTGCATCCTGTTTTCCAGTGATTTAAAACAAAACTGAATTTCTGTCATTGCTGCTACTTGGAAAAGGTTTCAAAGATTCATTTAGTTTTCTGTCTATTTAGCCTAAATTTAACTGGAGCATGTACGAACATTCTTTTGGATTATGTCAAACATCTCTTCTTTTACTTTTTACACTTTTCAAAGAACCTCTTTTTTAGTTTAGTATTACAGCTTTAAAACACTTCCCAGAGGGGGAAGAAAAAAAACCCAACACCTTAAAATACTTAGATGAAAATTTACAGTTATGAAAATCTACTAAAAAAAATTTAGGGAAGAAAAACTCATGAGAAATAGGAAAATAATCAAGATACCTCTACCTTCTGTTAACAGATCTTAAAACCATGATGTGAAAATGCATGCAGTCGCCTTACCTTTTCAAATTCTTCCTCCACTGCTCTCTTTTCTCTAATGGCTCGTTCAATTTGACACTGTTTTTCTCCACATTGCTGTTTTAAAAAGTAATTTTAAATAAGTCTTATAAAACTAACTCAATATAAAAATTCCAAGAAATGCCGAAGCCAAACCCTGGCCATTTAAAATGCAATTTTTGCTGCTGGTATGTATGCATTTGATTATGTTTTCCCACGCATTATTATCTCTGTAAGATCAGTCTCATTCACTACACAAAGATATGTAAAATGAAATTTTAAAAATAAATTTATTCCATAAATAGGTGTATATGCATGGACTATTTTGTATATGTATGTAAGATATGTGTACCTTTTGGTCTCCCACATAATTTATTACAAGTTTGTGGTTCATTCAAAAATACGACTGTGATGCACAGACTTTCTTTTCTCAACTTTCATAGACTTCGCTTCTACAAACCCAACTGTAGACACGAAATACTCAGCTTTCCATGCCTCCTTAGGAAATAAGATAAATATTTTCTAGAGCACAGAATCTCACTGTCAAGATGCTTGTGAATGATAGTAAGACTACATGTAACTCAAGTAATAACCTTAAAGAAATGGATGGATTTGCAGGACTGTATCGTTCCACGCAGAGCCTGACAAGTTCTCAGTGAAATACGACTGTATACACATAAAGCAAACCTGTACATTACAAATGAATTTTCAAAGCAAATACGCTTTACACCTAAATATGAATCTCTGCACTGCCTGTTAAGACAGCACAGTCACTTTTGTCAAGGAACATGAAACACACTGTATGTTGCATTCATGTCTGGAGACATGCAGGATGGCACTTCAGTGCTGTAATTAAATTAATAAAGCGGAGTCCTAGACAATTGCCCATTGATCATATTTTAGCTGACTTTTACCTCAGTTTAGTATTTTACTTCATCAACAAAACCTAGAAATATCATGTTTTGCTAAATCAAAACACTTCCATCACTCAATACCATACCATCTGAAGAGCTGACAGTTCTTCCGTTAGTCGAGAAATCTGCACATTACATTGCTTCTTTGCAGCATCTACCTGTGATCAAAACAAAGAAAAAGTAAAAAACTAAGTCTACAAACTACTTTCCATTCTATTTTTATACATGTATATATATAAACATATATATTTCTTCTGTATGTGATGCATCAACATAAATATGAAAATCATAGAATCATAGAATATCTGGGCTGGAAGGGACCTCCAAAGGTCATCTAGTCCAGCCTCCCCGTCGTAATCAGGGACATCTCCAACTAGAGCAAGCAACTCAGAGCTTCATCCAGACAGATCTTGAATGTCCCCAGGGATGGGGCCTCCACCACCTGCCTGGGCAACCTATTCCAGTGGTCTGTCACCCTCATAAATATCTGGGCCTGCAATAACTGACATATTTTACTACATAAATGTTAGAAGAATGTTTATTATCAATCCATACAACTTCAGCTGGGGGTGTTTCAGAAAAACAAAAAGGCAGAAAGGAAGACATCACAACAAGGCTTTACAAAAAGAACAGTGAGACTCTCAGGGAAGCTGCTACCCCTTAGGTGCAAGATATTTGCAATTTGTGCAACAGCTACTTTTAGATCACATAACAAAATAAGTATTTGTTAATACCTTCAGAAACATGACAATACATAGTCTACAATTTTACATTTTATGCTTTTGATACATTCACTGAGAATTTCAAAATAAGAAATATGGGATTTCTAAGCTTCTAAATTCCATTTAGTAAATCTTTGTCACAACTAGTGTGGTTACCTTAGTTGTCCTTTACTTCTTATACTTTCTCCAAACCATGTTTGGAGAATGTCTCCAAACGTGTATGATGTTAAATATTGCAGTTTTAAGCAATCCACACAATTTTTGTGATACTTTCAGGTAACCACTAAACAGAAGGCACAAACTGTCTTTATTCTCATTTTACAGGCTCTGAAAATCTAGGCCGTATGTTCCTGAAACCTCTTGAAATGAAAGGATTGGTAATAAAAGGAATTATTTCATCCCTATACAATACAAATGCACATTGTGTCATATGCACTGTGTGAAGAAAGTGAAAGGAGGCAAAATTAATTACACCACTGAAAACTTAAAAATGAGATAATTTCTTTACATTGCTGTCCACTTGCCATAAAAGACAGCACCAGCATAGGCCTGTAAGCAGCCTTTATTTCCTCTGGAGTTTGCCTTAAAATAAAGCAAGTCTCTTTGACATGCAGGTAATTACTGAAAAAATCCAGGTAGATTGGTCTGAATTTTAACTGCAGATGGGACACAACATGGAGAAAATTAATTTTGACTAGTCTTTTATCAGAAGAGCTTCAATTTTTCAGCTGCTTGTAACAACACTACCAAAAATTACAGAGATAACTTTTTTTTAATTTCTCTACCAAATTCTGGTTTGTGATATTGAGGCTTTTCATTGTTAGCCATGCTTGGTAGAAGAGTCTTACTTGCCTACAGAGGGGAACATTTTTAAGTACCAAGATGCCAAAAAAAATGGCAGTATAAGTTTCAACAGGTCCTATCATCCAAACATACGTGGTATCTTCCATCAGCAACTTCCAGGAAGAGGCCAGGTATCTTATATTCAATACCTTGATACCAGTACAATGCTGCCTGTTAACGTGCTACTGAACAGAACCTTTGAAATCAAAGTGCCATTCGTTACATCTTCACAGAGCAGACTTCTCCACAGCAGTGTCTGCACAGACATCGACACTTCTGTTTCTTGAGTGATTTCAGAACATGTTGTGGTTTAGCTCCAGGCAGGAGCCGGGCACCACGTGGCCACTTGGCCACCCTCCCCAACCCCCTGCACCTGAGGGAGAGAAGGGAGAAAAATACAAGCTCTATGGGTTGAGATAAGGAGAATTTACTACAGGAACGCAGAAGAAACAGCAAACAACAGCAGTAACAACAGGTCTAACAACAGATAAACTGTACAAAGAAAACAGATCACCGCACGGGCTCCGGACAGCACAAACCCACGGCTTGCCCTCCCCCCGGACCTGGAACCCACCCTTGCCTCCAGCCCGCCCGGCCCCGCTGGCGTCAGCACGGCAGCAAATAAGCTCCTGGCTGTCTGCCCGGCAACTGCAGGTGAAAAACCTGCAAAATCCCAGCCGAACCAGGACATTCCACCCCTTATTCAATACCATCTACATCACGCCCAGCAGTAATTTAGCAGTTAACAACACACAATTTAATTCACTGGCTGTTCTCCCCGAGAATTAAGTCCCCTTGTCGTACACATCCGACTTCCCTGCCCTCCTGTATCCCCCATCAGGT
>NW_008604620.1:3800-4677 GCF_000691845.1 Merops nubicus | reverse complement strand
GTTGAAATAAGGAGAATTTACTACAGGAACGCAGAAGAAACAGCAAACAACAGCAGTAACAACAGGTCTAACAACAGATAAACTGTACAAAGAAAACAGATCACCGCACGGGCTCCGGACAGCACAAACCCACGGCTTGCCCTCCCCCCGGACCTGGAACCCACCCTTGCCTCCAGCCCGCCCGGCCCCGCTGGCGTCAGCACGGCAGCAAATAAGCTCCTGGCTGTCTGCCTGGCAACTGCAGGGAAAAAACCTGCAAAATCCCAGCCGAACCAGGACATTCCACCCCTTATTCAATACCATCTACATCACGCCCAGCAGTAATTTAGCAGTTAACAACACACAATTTAATTCACTGGCTGTTCTCCCCGAGAATTAAGTCCCCTTGTCGTACACATCCGACTTCAACACACTCCTGTATCCCCCATCAGGTGCACCCAGGTCCTTGAGCAAAAGCAATCCCGTGGACGGGTTTGCCTTTGCCAGAGACAGGGTTCACCCAGACCATCTTCCCCAGTACATTCTTCAGCTGCACTACTGGGACTTTATCCCCTTCCACAGCACGTGACAGTTTTGCTTGAGCAGGGCCAGCTCGACTGGCAGATCCTCTTCTGTTGACCAACCAGGTGGCCTTTGCCACATTTCTGTCCCACTGCTTAAAAGTTCCTCCCCCCGTAGCTTTCAACATAGTTTTTAGCAGTCCGTTGTAACTTTCAACCTTCCTGGCGGCTAGTGTGTGACAGTGTTCTGCCAAAGACTAGGCCCAACAAGAATGACATAACCAGCAGGAAGAGAAACCAGTACACAGACTGCATCGTAAGCAAAAAAAGTCGCGATATGAACGACCGCCGGGGGTCCAAACAAGACAACCAGATCG
>NW_008604620.1:1267-3416 GCF_000691845.1 Merops nubicus | reverse complement strand
GGCCGCACCCTGGGGGGAAGCTATAAGGCAAACTCACCACCTCTGTATGAAGGGCTGTGGGAATCACCCATATGTCAACCTTAATTCAGGGCTCAGCGTTCAAACCCCAGCATTTCACAGGGGCATGTGCTAGACCCACTCGATGCCATGCTCCGTGGACCAGGTGTCTATGAGGCCGTTCTGGAAGTGAGTTGCATTGTCTGATTCGATTCTCTCTGGGGTGCTGTGTTGCCACAAGACTTGTTTTTCAAGGCCCAGGATGGTGTTCTGGGTGGTGGCATGGGGCACTGGGTAGGTTTCTAGCCACCCAGTGCTTGCTTCCACCATGGTAAGGACATAGTGCTTGCCTTGGCGGGTCTGTGGCAGCATGATGTAGTCAACCTGCCAGGCCTCTCCACATTTATATTTCAGCCGCGTCTCCATATTTCTATTTCAGCCACCATCCTCCATACCACTGGGGCTTTAACCTCTTGGCTTGCTTGATGGCAGCACATGTCTCACATTTGTGGATGACCTCTGCGATAGTGTCCACGGTCAAATCCACCCCCCTTGGTCTCGTGCCCATCTGTATGTTGTATCTCTCCCTTGGTGGCCTGAGGTGTCATGGGCCCACCAAGCTATGAATAGTTCACCCTGATGCTGCCAGTCCAAGTCCAACTGAGCCACTCGAATCTTGGCAGCCTGCTCCACACAGTGGTTGTTTTGATGCTCTTCTGTGGCCTGGCTCTTGGGTACGTGAGCATCCACACAACATACCTTCACGGCTAGATTCTCTGTGCAAGCAGCAATATCCTGACACAATCCAGCAGCCCAGATGGGTTTACCCCTGCGCTGCCAGCTGCTCCACTTCCATTGCCGTAACCACCCCCACAGGTCATTGTTCACCATCCATGATTCAGTGTAGAGGTAGAGCACCGGCCACTTTTACCACTTGGCAATATCTAAAGCCATTCGGATGCTTTCACCTCTGTGAACAGGCTGGATTCACCCTGCCCTTCGGCAGCTTCAGCCACTCACCGTGTGGGACTCCACACCGCCCCTTCCACCCCTATTGTTTCCCCCCAAGGCGACAGGACCCATCAGTGAACAGGGCGTATCTCTTCTCGTTATCTGGCAGTTTGTTATATGGGGCGGCCTCCTCAGCACGTGTCACCTCCTGCTCTGGTGGCATCCCAAAATCTTTGCCCTCTGGCCAGTTTGTGATCCCCTCCAGGATTCCTGGGCGGTTGGGGTTCCCTATTCTAGCCTGTTGTGTTATCAGGGCGACCCATTTACTCCACGTGGCATCAGTTGCATGGTTTGTGGAAGAGACCCTCCCTCTGAACATCCAGCTAAGCACCAGCAGTCGGGGTGCCAGGAGGAGCTGTGCTTCAGTGCTGACCACCTCTGAGGCAGCTCCAACTCCTTCGTATGCTGCTAGGATCTCTCCTTCCGTTGGAGTGTAGTTGACCTTGGATCCTTTGTATCCGTGACTCCAAAACCCCAGAGGTCGGCCTCAGCTCTCCCTGGTGCTCTCTGCCAGAGGCTCCAGGTAGGCCATTCTTCCCAGCTCCGGTATAGAGAATGTTTTTAATATCTTGTCCTCCCTGGACTGGCTCGAGGGCTGCCGCATGCACAATCTCCCGTTTAATTTGTTCAAAGGCTTGCTGCTGCTCAGGGCCCCATCTGAAATCGTTCTTCTTCCAGGTCACTTGGTAGAGAGGAATCACAATCAAACTGTAGTCTGGGATGTGCATTCTCCAGAAACCCACAGCACCCAAGAAAGCCTGTGTTGCCTTTTTGAAGGTTGGCGGGGACATAGCTGATATCTTACTGATTGCATCCACTGGGATTTGGTGGCACCCATCTTGCCATTTTACTTCCAAAAACTGGATCTCTCGTGCAGGTACCTTACCCTTACTTTGTTTGATGGCAAAACCAGCATTCAGAAGAATTGCAATTATTTTCTTCCCTTTCTTGAAGACGACTTCTGCTGTGCTGCCCCACATGATGATGTCATCAATATCCTGCAGGTGTTCTGGCACTCCACCCTTCTCCAGTGCAGTATGGATCAGGCCATAGCAGATGGTGGGGCTGTGTGTCCACCCCTGGGGCAGTCGATTCCAGGTGTACCAGACGTCCCTCCAAGTGAAAGCAAACTGTGGCCTGC
>NW_008604620.1:861-1229 GCF_000691845.1 Merops nubicus | reverse complement strand
AGCAAACTGTGGCCTGCACTCTGGGGCGACAGGAATAGAGAAAAACGCATTAGCAATGTCAGTCGTGGGATGCCATTGAGTTGCCTTTGACTCCAGTTTGTACTAAAGCTCCCGCAAATCTGGCATGGCAGCACTCATCACTGGTGTCACTCCATTCAGGCCATGGTAGGCCACTGTCAGTCTCCATTCGGCTTTTGCACTGGCCACACAGGGCTGTTGAAGGGTGAGCGAGTTTTGCTGATCACTCGCTGGCTCTCTAGCTGGTGAATCAGGCTCTGGATGGGGATCAGGGAATCTCGGCTGGTGCAATACTGATGCTGGTGAACCGTTGTGGTAGTGACTGGCAGCTGCTGCTCTCCTACCCGCAT
>NW_008604620.1:0-203 GCF_000691845.1 Merops nubicus | reverse complement strand
CTCCGCACTCCCTCCCCCTGGTCCCGTACGTAGAACCACAAGGTGCCACATGTGGTGTACTTTCCATGTTCTCTCTCTTGGGCAGGGGAACGTCAGCTTCCAAATGCTGAGACATGGGTCCGTACAGGTGTAGAGTAAGAAAGGTCGTCTTCAGTTTTTTGGACCTCCCAGGCCCATTCATTCACAGATGAAACGTGGGTCTG